>NC_089634.1:1534460-1841352 GCF_039881205.1 Euwallacea similis | reverse complement strand
ATAGCGCAACAGATGGGACGTTGATATGTGGGCGTATTCGATTCCTTCTTAACTTTAGAACTTCTCCTGACCAAACACACATCTTATTGCGTCTTAGCGAAATAAAAAGCATCGTGAGCGTACATCATTCAGGGGGGCAGTGGGACAACGGTGGGCCCCCCAGGGAGAGGAGGGGAAACTAACGAGGGGCATCGTCCATCCAAGGCCAAGGCCGGTTCCGTCGGAGCACATCGCAATGTAAACAATCTGCGCAACATGGGTTCCTGATCCATGATGTTTTGTTGAACGCAGTGGTGCAATTTATCGCAATAAGGCGATCTGGCGAACGAAAATCGCATGAATCGAGGAAGCGCGTTTGCATCATGATACAACCCTACTTAATGGGCCCATAAGTTATTTTTCTGGCATTTGCAATTACTCGAAGACGTTTCAGTCCAGCTCGAAGAGGCGCTGGTAAGTTATGGGGCAGTAAATCTGAACCCCCTTTAGCAGGTGGTAATTTAAAATTGTGTTAGCTATCAATTGAATGTGTTCCTTGCCCCGCGGCTTTCGGAACGGGGAGGGGGGAGGGGCATAGTATTAATATTGCGATTAAATTCTTCCTGTAATTGGAGTAAAGACCTGTCGCCACACAAAAGTGTGCCAGTTGTTTAATTCCTCTGACATTTATTATACTTTGAAACTAGTTAAAGCTGGGTTATTCTGATATAATTATTAAAGAGACCTAGGGTCAAAAAGCAAGAAGTTTTAACAGTAACAGTTTTCTTGTAAAACTTCTTTGGAAAACGCCGCCAACATGTCTAAAACTTTCTTGTAATGCATTAAAAATTCATTTTACCGCTGCAAACAATGGTAATTTTCTAACGCGTTATTAAAAAGTTTTTCCAGTTGCTGGTGCAGCCCTTCCCTAGGGTGGAGAGGGTGGTAATTTTGAGAACAATTTAATCAAGGGTTCCAGTCGCGTATTCAGCAGCGGCGCCTTCCGGTCGGACGACGGGAAATGTTCCCGTTGTGTTTCCCAATGCAGTTTTATCTGCCTGAAACTAAAATTCCAAAGGAATTTTTTATGAAAAAAGTTTCAAAAACCTTGTGATCGTACATCGGATGATGTATGTATGCGAGATGTACCATACACAATAACCCGAAAATGCAAGTTCATGTTGGGAATTTTTTAAGATCAAGAGTTCTTTTGTCCAATGTTCAAAACTACTATTGTCCCTAAATAATATAATTAATAATTCCGATGAAATCTAAATTGGCAAGCAAGGTTTGAACCCCTCAAGTCCTGCTTACAGATAATACCAGAAACGTGACAGCTGCTTGGCTAATGTTAATAAGAAATAAATACCACCACTTAATAACATATGGTTGTCCTGAGCATGGTCTGAACTTGGCTGCCTACAAAATTGAACTTGTTCAGAGAGCAATTGCCGCATGCAAGGATATAATTCAATGCTTTAATAATAAACATCATCCGCGGAATATACTCAAGAAAATCCAGGAAGAGAAAAACTGACAGAACTATAACATTAAAAGTTCCGGTGGAGACTCGATTGCGTACTTTTATAACACTCTGGAAAGCTTTTTAATAAATCAAGAATTTCTACAGGCGGTCTGTTTCGACAAAGAGTTATATAACAAAGTTACACCAATTTTAAGATATGTAATATTTCTGAGAATTTTTAGATTCAAATGAAAGATTGATCAGAGCTGCTAAGACCATGCCGTACAGACGTTAGATATTTCTCTTCTTGCAGTGAAAATATCGACTTATTTGTCACGAAAATAATTGTTTAGACGAGATAAATAAATTTTTTAAAGGAGAAGGAAAAAAATGGGTTTCTTGCCGAAAAAAAGCCGTGTGAATTGGATGAAATGCGAAAAAACTTCAATTTGTCAACCCCAAAGTCTCCCCCTATTAGAGGCTGAAGGGGCACATTTACCTAATTTCCTCCTGATTTTGGTTTGTTGTTTTATTGAGTTTGTTAAAACTTAAATTAGATATCTTTGTGTTAGGGGGCCGCGATAATAAATGCGTGAAAATGAACTCGAGCCAACCTATGGGTTATTATGAACTGGTTTCACGTAAACTAAAATCGCATTCAGAGATACCATCCTTTTATAGTTATTCTTGGAGCTTGTCGGATGTTAACACACATTATCATTACGGTTTATGGACATTGATAACGATTTCGTGACATTAATGGAAATATTCGAGTATATTTAGATTATGGTTTTTAGAGACCAAGAATGTAATTATTAAAATATATTATTTTGTAAGTATCGACGCTATTCAGGGCTCAAGTAAAAGCGAGTGTTTTCAAGAGCGCTTAAAGCTCTGTTCTCTTTCCTTATTGTCCCTCAATTGCGTTAATTATGGCAAAGAAACAAGGAAAAAACATAAAAGCGAAAGCTGTCATGCGAGCGATTTGAGGCAATGCCAAGTTTTCGTTTCGGAAATGGCGGCTGTAGTGATGCACTTTCCGCTCATTACTTTTAAAAGAACGGCCAGTGGAGTGCCTCAAAGACAGATTGTGTGCGTATGTATAGCGATCAGAAGGTGTGGATAATTAAACAGATATCAATTTGGCACTGGCCGAGCCCAATTTATCTCCTGCCATAATCTATTAAGTGCGGTAATTGTTTGCGACTTTTCGAATTAACGGTCTGTAGGTCTTAAATAATTTCCTCGGTCGCCAGTGCAATTAGTCAGTGCACATCGGACCTCCGTTTCTCATTTATTAGAGTGTCATTTTAAACACAAATATTATGAATTCCGTTAAGCTTAGCAAAATAAAAATTGTAAAGCACTGCCATTAAATATTGTTTCCTAAACTCAACCATTAGGCAGTGTTTCCCGGAACAATATCGTGTGCGATGTCGCCGATACAAGACTATCAATCTAAGTTTTTGCTATCAAGAAGCAATATTGACAGTAATTCACTTAGAATCCTGTCGGGGGAAGGGTTTTTGTTACCCTTCGGCGGCTATATTGAGTTTAATAAAGAAGGCTGAAACCACAGGAAAACAACATAAAATCATGTATCTTTTAAATCAGGGCACACGTGTGGTAAACATTTTTACCGCATCTATGTCAATCATTAGCGCTTGACGTTGTCCACAACGATTGGCAAATTAATCTGAGGAAACTATCCAGGAAAATCCTAAGTATATGCATATTTATTAATGTTTCCTTATAATGTAAGAAATATTCTGAGAGATTCATGTTCTAACTTAAATTGACGTTAGTAATATTCTAATAAATATCACGAGTTAAGTCCAATAACCACCTGCGACAAATTCTGTACGAAGTATTTGTTACTGTTCCCCTCTTTTTGAAATGTATTCACTATGTTGTAAAGCTCTTGCAACTAATCTCACACTAGATGTACAGTACATAATGCAACATGACTAATTTCAAAGATACAAGGATTGCGTGTTCGTGTCCCTGTGGGTTGAGCATTCTATAATAAACTCAATATAACAGCCGAGGGGTAACAAAAACCCTGTCCCGATAGGGCTCTAAGTGAATTACTGTCAATATTGCTTCCTAATAGCAAAAACTTAAATTGAGAATCTGATGTAGGCGACACCCCACACGATATTGCTCCGGGAAATTCTCTAACTAACAAGTGCGGAAACCGATTACCGCACGCTGATTGCAGTTGCGTATTAGGAAGTACAATATTTTTCTTACGAGCTCATATGATAACTTTATTGTTTTTGCAGGGTCAATGAAATATTACTTTGCGGAGAAATTTTTACACTCACAGCCAAGTAAAAAGTTTTACCATACTCATGTCAATGTCAAATACCCGCAAAAGGTCTGACCCTGACACGTGTCACTTTGATTTACGTGCGGTAAAGTGATAATTTTAGCTCGGAAATGCGTTCGGTAAAGTGGCCGTACCGCAACCTCCTAGGAAAAATTATTTTCACCCATCAGAATGTAATGTGAATAATGCATCTAACGAAGTTTTTAACACTAGTGGTATATTAAGTGGCCCTGCTGCGGTCTAAATCGAGTGTCCGAAGAGCACGCTTTGAAAATAAATCGTCCAAGCACGGTTCGTGGGTGGAAGCAAATGTGACAGCGGGTACTATGTAGATCGCAATCTTCTTTGGTACCGCGGCGCACGGTACGCATTACCAGCCTCCACTCCAAGCAAATGGCTTTGTAATTGGCCGCCACTCTGCACTATTTGTGTAAAATTAGTGCTGTTTTCATTGAAAGTTCCATATTTTCCAGCGGTAATCGTTGCTGCTGTGGTAATCTCACGACGTACCCAATTAGAATCGAGCATTTTTACTAATGTGAAAAGTTAGGTGTTTACACCAATGACGCGGCTTTATCTAATTAACATACAAGGCTCGAGCAGTAAAAGGTAACTGTATGACACGAAACAAGATTGCCTTAATTTCAGGATCATACGGGGTGCATATTTGTATTTTACGGAAATCCCATATTGTAGTTTTATTGAGGTTTGTTACCTCGTTCAAATGAGGTCCCTGCACGGACTTATAACTTTGAAGAGCCTTATTTAGCATCAGTAGTTTCTTGCACCTGTTGGACGAATTATTGTGCAAATAATGTTGCCATACTTAGACCCGCTTTCCGTTACAAAAGCACCGGAAGGGGAGATATCGCATTTCCCTAATCCGCCATTTTTCTTAAGCGTTGACGTATTCCTTGAACAAGTTGCGCTTAGATTTAAGCATAAACAACTTCTATGAACAGTTTTATCGGTGAAAATGGCTTTTATAAGGTCGGTTTATGGAGTCGAACTGCCGAAAGCAATATCGGTAACTCAAAAACGCAATAAAAGCTGAAAACGAGCTGTCGGACGCAGTGCCGGCACTAAAGACGAACAATCGCACTTTATTTTGACAACTGGAGTGGCCCGATAAATTGTCCTCCTCTGCTATATTAAACTTTTAAAAGTTATTGATGAAGTTGTTCATTGGATGGTTTTTCTATGTGAATTCAAACTGGGCTAAGGACGTGCGATGAGTCGATTGAAGCTTCCATTTTTTAATTAAAATTCGAGCTAACGTTTTTTAAGAAAAAATGGGAGCGGAGGTAGACGAGTGGAACCGAAAGGAGCAAAATTGTTAATAAATATTTTAATTATCAAACAGCTGCTTGGCAAAGAACCATTTCCTCTTTGATGTTTGTAAAATACATAGATACTTTTTACATCTCAGTTGATTTTGAGTAAAGAGAAATTCCGCCTTTGTTCATCATGTCCCGGGGCACGTACTTTCAACCTTTTCGCAGTGATTAAGAGTCCTATTTTCCTTAGTAACCCCCATAAATCGACATAATTTTTCCCTCTTTCAGTCCCATTCAGCTTGAACACACATGCCAGTAAAATCGAAATTAAAACCCAAATCAAACTCCTTTGAAACCCCTCATTAAATTACCACTGCTTATTGGATTATCCCTTAACCTCGAGTACCGAATAATGATCTTTGGCTGGCAAATTTGCAGTATGCTTTCCATTCTAATTCGCTGGAAATTCCTGACACGTGTGGGATTTTAGATCATCGCTTTTTGACTTACAAATCAGGTTTTCGACGGAACTTCCATTTCTCCTTTATAGCATCAAGCAATATTATGTATCCTATTTCTGTACCTCATCACGGATCATCTCAAATGCCATTATTGGATAGTGATAACCGACTTATTAGTAAACGACCCGGCTTATTACGAGCAAACCGAAGCTTATGACTAATCCAGTTAGGCTGCACTAGTGGAGTTGCATAAGTCAATTAGATTCTGGGCTTTCTGACTCTCAACTACACACTCATATTTTATTACATATGCGAACAGTGTTTTGCGGTCTACAACTCGAACTTCCTTTGCAATAGTGACAAATAATGCCATTGGCAGGCAGGAATCGCGGATGAAAAGTGAAAGCTGGGGCCCGAACCGTGACTGCCAAGGTCTCTGTGTTGCGAAACACGATGAAATAAGCCAGCTAATGAATTTGTTGAATCTCTGTGGGTATCTCACTTTTAGTGGTTGATGGTCGACCGATAAGGAACTTTTTTGTCCGTACCAAGTACTAATAGAATTCAAATCAGTTTATTTCTTCGATGCTACAAAATAATGATCCTTAATAGGCAATACGCAGAGTGTTTTTTAAGTACGTGGGCAAACTTCAAGCAGTGATTCTTTGCATGATTCTAAGGCGAAAAATTTATATAAACGTAGATGCGGTAATGTTTTATTTTCAAGATACAGGATATCAATCTTTTTTTTAATCCTTTTTTCGTAACAATCTTAAAAATCCTTTAGCCAATTTTATTGAAATTTCGCATTTATTTATTGTTAAATGTTTTTTACTAAAAAAATGCATTACCATTTGTTTAGATGTAGTTTTAATAAAGCGTTTTTCTTGTTTGATTTTTCTTAAATTTCTGGCGTAGCCCCTGTACACGCCACTAGCAAAAGGAGACAAACAATTTCCAGCTTAAAAGATTCCTTTGTACTACATTAAAAACTTTCACCAAATTTCAACGTCATATTAGTTTGCGTCTTCTTGTTATTTACGACTTTTGTTCTATATGTAACGTTTTTTAAAACAAGTATCTTGAAAACGAACATCACCGAACCTATGTTTGTCTAAACTTTTCGTCTTAGGATCACTTAAAGAATCACCCCTTGAAGTTTGACCTCGTACTTAAATAGCACCCTGTATAACCACACATATACATATAAAGAGTGTTACAAAAAAAACTCTTGTTTGAAGAGTGCTTTCAGTCACAGTGACAGTTGAAGACGGGTTTCAGGTCTGACGTAGTTATGTATGCAGTAAGCGAAATGAATTTCAAAGCTCCCTTGTTCAAGAATTTTTGATACATTCGTTATATAGGAGGAACTTCTTCATTATTCGTCGATTGTTCAGCGGAGTGTAATTTTTATTCTGAAGTTACCCCACTGTACTTCTTTGCAACAGGTTTTTATGAAAAATCTACTTGAAGATGGCCGGAAAACCCACCAGGTTCTGGTTATAGTAAGGGCCGTCGTAAGATGGCTGTACAGGGAACCGTCATTAGACGTTTTGGAAAAACTATGAAAAGGAAAGGTACGAAAATTTAGTAGAATTGATAAGTCTTGGAGCGACCTCATCTAAAATATTTTCAATGACGTCACACTTGCCGTTGTACCAGAAGTCGATGCTTGCTTATTTGGAATGGAACATCCTATACAATTATTACATTTTTAGATTCTATGTTCAATTTTAATACGAGTTTGTTAATACGTTCGCTATCTTAGAAGAAATAGTTTTCAAGCAATTGAATGTTGAAAGTAACAGATGCAGATGTCTGCAGAATTGCAAATTGTTAACGAATGGAAAGGTATTTTGTAATTCTTTTTGTCACAGTACTGTTGAAGGTACATTTTTTAGTACGCTGCCAAGCTTTGCCTAATATTTTCTATAGGGTGTTGACAAAAATAAAGCCAACTTGAACATTAAAAAATAGTTAAAACTTAAACATTTTAAATGGAATCCTACTATTATTTTAATGTATTGGGAACTGCGTTGAAACAGAACTTATGTTCATTTTTTATTACCTATAGTAAAGTTTCATAATTTTTGAGTAATTTTGTTTTATAAGTTAATGAAGGTATACTACCTCCCTAATTATATATACGAATATAATAGACATATCTATGGAAAAGAGAAATACTAGCAAAATGCTATTGGTATGTAATATAAGTTGTACAGACATAAAGAAAACAGTATTCATATTTATTAAAAAGCATTCGCATTCATATTCACAGGTTAGAATTAGAGATGTACTATTTCTGCGTCAACTTGTAAAATTAAATTACGCAAAAACTGTGTAACTTTACCATAGGTAATTAAATATGAATAAAGTTTCTTTTCCGACAGAGTTTCATGATACATCAAAATAATAGTTCCATTTCAAATTTTTAAGTTTTAACCATTTTTTGATGTCTAAGTTGGCTTTATTTTTGAGGACACCCTATAGAAAATATTAGGCAAAGCTTGGCAGCGTACTAAAATATGGATCTTTTACAGTATTGTGACAAAAAATAGTTACAAAATACCTTTCCATTTGTTAACAATTTGCAATTCTGCAGACATCTGCATCTGTTACTTTCAACATTCAATTGCACATATCTTAAAAACTATTACTTCAAAGATAGCCGACGTATTAACAAACTTGTATTAAAATTGAACGTAGAATCCAAATATGCAATAATATATAGGGTGTTCCATTCCAAATAAGCAAGCATCAACTTTCGGTACAACCGGAAGTGTGACGTCATCGAAAATATTTTTGATAAAGTTGCAACAAGACTTATCAAACCACTAAATTTTCGTAACTTTCCTATTCATAGTATTCCCAAAACGTTTAATGGCAGTTCCCGGTGCAACACATTGTAGAGTAATGCCTAAGTCTGCCTTTGCAGAAAAACGTGACCTGTTGATGCTAGATCATTGAAAACAAAAATCTTGTTAGTGTCATGTTTAGATGCATTTGACTTAGTGTCTTAGGTTTCAAACGTTTTGCCGGAGGTCTTCAATGAAACTTTTCCTAACATCTGTTCTTTGGTTATACAGAATTGCAAAATTTCTCATGGGAGTCTTAACCACTACTCATTCGTATTTCGCCTGCTGTTGCTTTGTCGTTGTTTTTCTATGTGATGCTTATATTTTTGACCAATAATAGATGGCATATCTGGAGTTGATGAAGACTGATCCGCAACTAAACTAAAGTGTAACGTTCCACCATTATGCACGAACCACATCTTTTAAGCATTTATCTTTTTTCTCTGGTATAAGAAGCAGGATATCCTCAACTTAAACCACCCTGTCTTATACACACAAATTATTAGTTCTGTGACTCCTTGATTCACCATTAAATTTGCCGCAAGCCTCGTTATGATCTCTATAAAAATAAATTGATGACATTTCCTGATTTTAAATCATATTAAAAAGGTCGCGTGATGATAAATTGTCCGCCCGGGATGGCAGGCTATTACGATCAATTTTGTATTTTTGATCTACATATAATATCGCGGTAGTAACTTGTTCTACATACAGTTAGCTTTTTTTACTGCTGCTGATGTCAGTTTTTAGAATGTGTGTAAACACCTCAAAAAGTCACTCACCAGAAATTTACCAAAAACTGAAGCGATTAATTTCAATTAAGCAGCAGGCTCCTCCTATCAGTCTTTTTTCGTCGGTCGTTTATTAAAACGTTTCAAAGGAAATTTGGGAAAATGGCCCGGGAAATATTAATTTCAATAAAGGCAACTTTGCTTGGAATGGTGCGTTTCATATTAGGTCGTTTACTTTGTACCATCGTAGTGAAAAATTGTTGTGCTAATTTTTTCTTAGTAAAAAATTGGGAGATAATAAGAATTTATATTTTTTCTTCACTTTACGGTGGTAAATTCAACAATAAAAACTAAATTGAGATGAATCTAAAATGGTAATGACGAACCTTCCAGCGTCGACGACCATAAGCGGCCATTCCGATAGCCTTGAGCAGTTTCCGGCTTCGTGATTATTTTCTTTAATGCTCAGTTTTATACGCTAATTAAATTAATGGTGGCCGGTGTTCATTATGAATCTCTTCTGCTACTCGTCTAATAACGACCCATTTCCTGGGCGGCTTCTCCGCTTACGTCATTTTGGACCTCCCGAATGTTTCAGCACAATATTCCTTTTTTCGTCGACCGATCGAAACAGTAATAATATCTAATTGAAAATTGGACTTATACGGTACGCAGCATCTAATTATGCAATTAATTGATCGAAGACCAGTTTGTGATGAATGTACGAGGACAGGAGCGGACTTGGATTTGCAATTCACCAAGAACAACAACACGCATCTTTGGAATAAACCTACACCATGTCATATCTCATTCCGGACAGGTGCAAATATCGAAAACCATAATTCGGCGATTTTTTCGTCGTTAATCAGTTGGGGCCCGACAGGCCTTCGTGGGCGATAAACCGAATTAAGCAACACAAAACCTGCGGGAAGTCGACTAATAAGGCCATTTACCTGGGAGGCTTCGCCGATAAACGCGCCACTAAACAAAGACTCGTTTTATCACAGATTGTTTTATCGGCGACATCAGAGGGAATAGAATCCAGAAGTGTGTGGTGAGCCTTAGGAAGTTTTTCGCTACAACGGGTGTGAAGAAAAATTAATTGATTTTGAGGTATAGGGACGGCAATGACCTTCTGCCAGAGCACGCTCACCTTAAGGGCAACGACTTCAGGAGCCAGGGGTTGTGTATAACGCTATTCGTGGAAAAAAATTGTAAACGGCCTTTTAAGGGTGGTTACGTAGGGTCTACAATGAGGCTACGTACCAAATATTGATATCGTTTGACAGGCAATTATTATCTGAATGTTAGAATTATCATCATTTTCGCCGACATCACCGCTTAAGCGTTCATAGTTAAAACTCCTCCGAAGTGTGGATTCAATCGATCAGACCCCATCAGGTCGAACTCGCAAAGGATGTTGTAATATCTCCTTTAGCAACTGTCCGAAAAACTATAGGCAAAAATGCAGAAACGTCGTTCGGGTCGATTAATCACAATTGAGCATATTGAATCGATTCCGACTAATCCAGATTAATCATTGCAAATTGACTTGCTGCCGTCCGATTCCGTTCGAGCTTTTATACTCTCCGAAGCCGAAGCATGTTTTGTCCAGAAGAGGTCATTTATCATCGTCATGCCTCACGCAGTTGGAAAGGATTTCAGTTTTAACGTTAATCAGAATGTGCCCTGAACTGGTTAACAATATGTCAGATTTGTCATCTCGTGATTAATTGGGTATGAAACTAAATTTGACAAGTGTTGATAAAATTTGGTTTAGGCGAGAATTTGCCATTTACACCCAATAATCGCTTGCATAATGTTTACTTTTGATAGTTTACCTTCTCGTTAACGGCTATATTCCGGACCGTAAATAAATTCCGTGGTGATAAATCTGATTTCCAGGCGAGCAAAATCGGCTCAAACGGGCAAAAACTCCCATACATAAAAACAATGACCGTCGTCCATCATCAAAGTAGAGTTATTGGTACTCCAAATGGCAAATTGCTTTAAAAAATTATCCATAATTCCGGGTTATACCAAAAGGTCTGGATGAAATTAAATCTTTTTTACATCGCTGCAAAAAAAAAAACTCCATCTCAATTCCATTGAAATTGCGATTTTAATTAATCCGACAACAAACTTCTTCCCTTCGAATCTCCTTGGTGAAATTTTAAATTGAATTTAAAGCTAGCAAGCACCTCCTTTGGTGTGTACAGAGCGAGTTTCGATAAGTATCGGCAGAAAATCGATACGTCTGGCCGTTCCTATCTACATATACACTTAATAAAAAGTTATGATAGCCTTTCGTTTATTACGCGGAGATCTTCTAATCTCAATCGGTATAAATCAGAATGTGCAATCGGCATGAATAAGTCGTACCGTGGGCGTGGAACGACTCCAATGTGGTCACTAGCGCACAAGGTCGAGGCGAATGCCGAATACGTATTCCAGATCGGGACGTCTCTATCGATGACTTATCGACACGCACTTTGCGTTCCATTGTAGGATTTGAATCGAAATTGCCAATTTTGAAATGTTTCCAAAGTCCCATTAAAGAGTCGTTAAAAGTCGAATATACTTTTCGCTATTATACCGGATGTTTTTCAAAAAGAAAACAACTTCATAGCAACGTTCAGCAAAAGTCACGGTTATGCAACAGTTTAGGTTAAAGCAAAAATTATTTTTTGACTCCTATTTAATTTCATGTCACGGGTAGCGTATCATTCAGCAGAAGTTCCAACAGTTGCACAACTGTTGACTCTAATGAACCCGGAAGAACATTATCTATCAAATACGAGTATATCTCACGTTCACAGAGTAAAGGAAATTATTTCTAAAAGGATGGCGTTATACTAATGTTTGAAATAAAACGTATTTTGCAGCTGTTTTGAATCTAAATATCAACATGCGACTGAAAAACGAAATTTCGTGTTCTTTCCTAATGTGCAAAAATATACTGAACATTTTATTTAAAATGGAACTATCCCACATGCCACAATGTCACAATCATATTTTGACGATAGTATGCATATTATTTAAAAAATCAACAAAAAAACAGCGGAAATATTTAGGGGGATCCACCGTTCAGAACCACTCATTAGATAGATACGTGGAATATTACTATGTTTCTAGATGAATCGAACCCATGGTGGACAGGATTATATTACAGTCTGTAGATGTGGTACTTAGGTGCTTTGTACTTTGGTGTCACTTGAATAGCACGAAAAAACCACCGTGATTTTGCAATTCGCCCTCTGTACGGTTTTTGACAGATTTCTTCGTTTCTCATTGAGTCACGCTGGACGGGAAGTTCGTTACATTTAACGACTCATTCCTAAGTGGACTAAAGTCGTTCCATCTGGAGGATAAAATTGCGTCTCCAGCTGTGAATTAAATATCTGGCCCAAGTTGGCTGTTTGTGCCGGCAACTGTCAGAACTACGGTAGTCGTAATAATTGTAAACGTGGCCCAACTCTAACTGCCTTTGTCCGAACTCATTTAAGTTGCTACGCAACTCCAATTGGCATTGTTTTAATTAAAACTGGTATACTTCCAGCGAAAGATATTTTTTGTTTTAATATCTCAGTGTTCTCCTTGTTTCCTAATGTTTAATGGGCAGCTGACAAATAAAGCTTTGCATTCTTTCAACCCAACTTAAAACCATACTAATCGAAAAAAATCATTTGTGTTACTGTTGTCTTGAACCTGACTTATGTTATGCTTTCTTCCCAATAAACGCTTTTGTTTCTCACCTTCGTACAAAACTTATGTTTGCGTAATACTGCAAAAGTAAGTATCCTGATTGCCGTTATATACCTTTTAAAGCTTTTAAATAGGGCATTTCTAACAGTTATGGTAACTTCTGTTTAGATATGTTAAATAACTTGTAGGTTTGTTACTGTCGGTGTTAGCAACAGAGTAGGGATTACTATATAAGCTCTTCAGAGGTAAACTGCGGTTTTGTACGAGTTTGTAGGAGTTGTATAAACGTTTCCGTTACTGCTATTACCATATAGTCAATTTAAAGTATATTTCATTTTCTCTCGGCAATGTATGATTCATTAATGTGTAAGCCGTAAAAAATCATATGTGATTATAAAATTTCGTAATGGACATTTGAAGGCATACAATACAAAATTGCTGCTGTGCGCTAATTTTTATTGTGAACGTGACTATTTTCCGGTCATGCTTCTAAAAAATGCAAGAGGTTCAAAGATTCGGCAAAATAAGTGCATGGTTTTTAAAGGCACGCAAAAGTTATTGCACAAAAATATGGGCGAACACCTTTAAGATGAAGAGATTCCGCACTTAAATCAGGTACTAATTATCTCTTTGTAAATTTCACCTGCTTGTTTACACAAAAATACACTTTTTCACGCACCAACCTGAATGCGATGGAATCAATAAGTAATAATGTCTGAAGCAGTTTCTATAAACGCACTACATAAATTGGGAAATAACTTGTTTATGAGAGGAGTGAACTATAAGAGAGATGACGTTTTAGATACACTTATTAAAAATATTCTAGTAATCGTTACTATAACATTTATTAAATGGTTATGTAAACAAAATATGAACCTGTTTAACTAGCCATACACCTGTTTAAATAGCCACTTTAAATTTTTAACGTTAAATTTTCTATTATCAAAGTCTTAAGTAAATAGAAACCTTCATGTCTCCTTATACAGGGTATCCCATAATATGATGGTCTATTACTGAATCACAGGTTCCTTATATAGAAATATTAAGATTTAACCGAATTTTCTTATATCGAAAATTTGATAACCAAAATGCGGGGTGGCAAAGTCGAAAATTATTTTTAGATTTTTAATATAACTCTGAAGCAAAATTGATATAAATTTAATATGCAGGACAGAACATTCAAATTTAAATTAAATTGGAACTTTCAAGGATAATTCTAAAATTATGTCTTAGGCGCCCTAAAGTATATAAAGTTTGTAACTATCGGCCAGTTTACATATTCAGAGTTATAAAAAAATCATCTTCATTCACACATTCGGCACTACATTCAGTTTCTTATGGCCTTTGTAGCGTATTAACACACATAAATATAAATATCTGGAAAAACGAGTTGTCAGAGCGAGATCTACAGAGTATGTATACCTTATTCACCTAGAAAGAATTGAAGAGTCCAACTGTAAATTCTAATTATGAATATACTGGGGTACAGAAAAGTTGTGAGCTTTTAAACACATGGGAAAGGCCTACCACTGGCACAAATATCAACAGGTCATTGAATATTTTTCAAGAGAAAACTGGTATGCCACTTCTTTTTCGGAAAATGAAAATCATTATTGATATATGCATTCATATGTAATGTAAGGGGATTTACCCTTATATGCTTTCACATTACTGTGGAGTGGCAAATGAAAAACGTAAGGAAATTCAATTTGAAAAGAAAACAAATTTATTTCTGTGGACGCTTGTATATAACGTAAATGATTTTAAAATCGACAATGAAACCTTAATAAAACTAAAATGTAACTTGTACAGAATTTAAAAAACAAAGTCGCTCGTTTAGATGCAGCTATAGCACCAATACGGAATAAAATTCTTATCACTCATGTGACACAAATGTTGAGAAGAATTTTTACTTTTTGACAGATGATACGGTAAACTTCAAGTGTCTTTTTATGACCGTTCGTATAGTTACACGAACCGGATAATGCGATATCACGTAATCCCGAGTTCAGCCGTTACACAACGCCACAGTTCCTAAACAAGCCCTCGTCGGCCCGCTCCCTCGGGATTAAGTGATTTATCGGGAACGAGGGAGTGTTTCTAGCTCGGCCAGACGGCCTAATGGATTTTGGCAAGGCGACGAGACCACGTCGACCGATCGTTGTTTACATGCGGATCGTTGTCATTTTGGGACCCTCCTTTATCTATAATGGAGAAATTCTCTTAGCTATCGATTCGCTCTTCATATTTACGTGCCGAATGTCCCTCCTCGGATACATACCGGAATTGATTGACAGAAATTGGAAAGTACACCGGGAGATCGTGATCAATAAGCCATTCGTCTGGAAGAGATCCAGACATACATATCGCCGCCCTCGCACCCGGACCTCTTCCTGTACATTCTTAGAACCCCCTCATCACGCAGTAGCAGACAACAATTGTTAGGGAAATGTGAAAATGCTTCTGCACGCACCGTCCCAAAATTGCGTACGATCAGTCCGGCGGCGTTGCCGCAGTTGTCTCATTTAACTAACCACCCACGCGCTCTATATTTAGTTCTCGCCCTATCCCTGGATGTCCCGCTGAATTAATGGTCTTGTTTGTTTTCTGGATCGCGTTGGGCCAAAGGTGGAGCGACAACGTGGCAATCATGGTGGTGGTGGTGGTGGTGGAGGTGGGACGATCGATGTCGGCTCCGGCCCGCTCTTATCGAACGATGTCGTTGCGGCCGTGGGGCAGGTTATTCCAGGGTCAAGGTCGGCCGATCAAGCCGCCGCCCTATCAACGTTCTCCCCCACCTTTTTCGGTCCACGTGGATCGGATCTCATTGAACGTTTGCCGCCAAATTTTGCGGTCGAAAAGTTCGTAAAACGCACTTGTAGGGAAAATCAAAATGTCCCGAAGCAGCACCAGAATGTAAACATGGAGTGCATTATCCTGAAGTTCTGCTCCGAGGCAACGAACGCTCGGTTTATTTTATCCGACGTAAACAGCGCGGCTTTTGGTGCGGGGGATCCTGCAGCGGTTCGAGTCCCCCTGAACCCGGATTGTGTCGATTTCATTTCCAGTTACGCACTCAAGCTGTTCGACGGCGCAATTTGCTAACGCTCTCGTATGCATCCCGGTGATTGGCCAAGTCACAGGGGCGTTAGACCATCGCCACCGGAAATGCCAGTCAATTGCCCTGGATTTCGTCAAGCGTTGCATTGCTTCTGGCTCACAACTCTTTTATAAAAACCATCTAAGTTTACGGTTATATTTATGTAAACTGCAAGCGTATAACAACAGAAAAGCTCACTGAGCTGCATGCACAACCAGGCCCTTTATCCGACCTTGCGCGTCCTGATTCTGTATATAGCAAATCCAGACGTTTATTGCGGAAGCTCGCTATTTATTGTTGTTGGTTTAGACGGTATTGTGGCAGTAAATCAGATCTGGGAAAAATGAATATTTTTCTATGCGATCTCTTGTCCGTTTCGCGCTCGGCGGTTTTGCAATCGATTGATTTATCGGTCATTGATTTATTTGACGTTTACAAATAACTTACACGGCGCAAACAGCTTGTTTGCTTTGAATCATCGACTATCAATCATCGCGGGCCGTATTGGCTCTTTACTGCCATGGATATCGCATTCGTTTGACGCCATTTTTATTGGATGTGCATAATTTCTCTTCTTATGATTTTTCAAGTCACTGGCTGAGAGACGAGTATAGACATCAAAGTCGTAACACATGGCATATGCGTATAGAAAAAGTTTTTTAACTGTTCAAATTTTACCGACAACAATAATTAAGTTTATGCATAAGGGATCTGGTATGAGTAGGAAGCTTCAACTTTTAAAAATATGTAATCAGCTCAAAGCCTTTAAAATATTTGTTGTGTTTTGATATAGTATAGATAACAAGTCATAAAAATAGATTTCAAGCCCCATATACAGAGTGTTCACACTCTATATGGGATTCAACGATATGACATTTCTAAGTTTCTATACAGTACTTTCGTAGATAGTGGGGAAAACCGAGTATGTGTAAAGTGTTGTAAATGTGATCTAGAAATAATACTTTAAAGATATATAAAATGTAGCAACAAACAAAAAAGAAAACATTGTAATCCATTTTCCGGTTTATCACCAGTGATTCAGCTTAAAAAATCAGTCTTGTCATTCCTTTAGAGCAAAAAGTAATTTGATTGCGAACATGGCAACACCAAGGATTCTTAACAAATAAGCCGAAATGTACATCAGCTGCAGCTTCGACATAGCTGATGCATACATAATATCAATAAATTGTGTGGTTGCTATTTTATTTATATACGTGGCCAATCGTCGTCACCTGTTGTCATCATGATTACCACGGAATTGTTGGTTTTGTTTATAATAACCTGTTATCGCACTGGCAAAAGTAGGACATCCGCACAACGCATGTAATATACCGCTTTATCCTCGGAGGATTCGTCGGCACATCGCATACAAATTACTGACAATGTCGATGACGTATAGTAATTATTGCTATACACCGTGGTACGTTTGACAACAAAAGACAAATTGGACGGACTAAGATACGTAGTGGCTCCGACTTTATTTACAAGCTACTTTATGCAATTAACTATCCGCTATCAAACAATGTAAAACTAAGTCAATTAACGCGGTTGTATAAAGTCACTACACAGTTCTACTTTCGAAATTATTAAGCGACGTCGAGATATCAATTAAAGTTGACCTTTTTGTAGATGAATTATTATTATTGTTCCACGTTATCATATCTTCGCCGTTTGCTTACAGCATACACATGCGTATATATCCAACGAAATATCACATCATTCACATGCCACGGCATTTCCATAAAAAGCTACATTTGTAACAGGACGACAGCCGTGCGAATTTGAATCCATTTTAGGAGTCCAATCAATCAGCAATGCCATTTGATGCGGAAAAGGTCATTAGAGACATATGTAGGTAATACTAAAACGGCTTTTATTTACCCATTATAGAGATTGTTCATGCGAGGGTGTCCCAAAATGGATGGAACGACTCCTGTAGTAAAGTGTGAAAATTTTATCGTATTTATAGGGTGAGCCAGTTTACACTGCCACGGACTTTGACATTTATATAAGCATACATATGTGGAAAGGCTCTTCGTTTTTGAGATAGTTCAATGAAATGTTTTCTTTCGAATATGATGGTCAACATTCGACATCTCAAAATTTTTTTTTTTCTTCTACAGAGCGATGCTTTTTTGGGGGTCAGGCCCACTTTTACCATCCATAATTTGTTTGTCTAGAGCGTACTATCTGGAGAGACACACGAAAGGGCTTCTTCCATAAGGGTGGATCTACAATAATTAAAAAAAGATTAGACCTGTCTGTTAAAACCATCATTCTCATAATTCCTGCAATACAAAGAATTAGTAAAACGCTATGATCTTTTGTTTAAAATATATTAATTAGTTTACCTATTTGGCTCAGTAACGCATAACCGTTACGCAAACAAGTGTGAACCAAGGCCAATACATATTCACTGCGGGTGTATAAAAAAATAAATTTGAAATCTACATAGTTGCAAACTATGAACTGATTAGGTTTTCCTTAATTTTTATAACTTTAAAATGTTCCCTTCAAATCATATCTTGAACTCATTTGTCACTGTTAAGTTGAATAATAGTTATTTACGTATAAACAACTGTGAGATAATTAGACCCGCTGCCGAAACTTGCGACGCAATGCCAAGCAGAGGACCTTTATTCGGTCAAGGGCCTAATCTTTTATTCGGCCTGTTGTCCGTATAACGTTTTATTCACAAATGATATTTTTTAATCGTCTACATGCAAATGGAATAATATTATACTGAGTTATTTGATTAAAAACGTTTAAAGAGTTAACAAGCGTTATTTTGATTTTATGGCCCGTTGCTAAGAGCGACGGGCGTTATTGTAACTTAACGGTCCGTTGCCGTGAGCGCGACAGGCCGTAAAAATAAAACAATGCCCGCTGATTGTAAACTTGTTTGCGCCGTGTAAACTAAGATGTAAACAAACAGTTTCAATTCATTTGTGTGTAAAGAAATAGAAGACCCATATTATAAGAGCAACCCACTTTATAATGTATTTTTCTAACTATTGCTGAAGTTCTGAGCATAAAACCTAGGACACTACAATTTGCTCGATAATCGATATTAGGCTACTGCAATTTTACCTTCAGAATGATTAGCCCCGTCCCAGTATACTCGGAATCTATTTTTTATGAACACAAAGTGTTTGTAATGTGCTGTTTTAAACTATGTTTAAGCAGTTTAAACACAATGTTTTAAATTAGTTTAAAACAACAGTTTAAAAGTAAATAGGTTTAATCCCAGCATAACCAAATCAGTATTCCGTTTGTTCAGTCCTAATGTGACAACATTTATTTAAATAATTGCACCTAATGGTGTTAGAAAACTATTGATAAAGCGTTACGTAAAAAGCCCTCAAATTCGGAGCTGATATCACACTAACCCATAAACGGGCCTAAGTTCTAGTAACCATGTAGCCAAACGGCATTCGATTTCTAACGGTGCTCGCTTCACACCCAGTATGTTAATGTTGCGGCGTGAATGGGCCCGTGGTACGTCTATTTTCCAACCATTTGCACTACTGCGACCCACCACCAGTGCAACAGAGAGGGCCTATTGTTTTAACGGTATACCCGAGTAGGTCTTTATTTTATTGCTCGATGGCTCTTGTGGGTAAGTGAGTATACAATACATATTTATGGCTATAATAACGAACGGTTTATCTATACCGTGCGGCTCTAAGTTGTCCCCCTCCCCGTTATTTTTGTAATAAATTATTATTTTCTAAAAATTCAAAAGCAGCATAAAAGAGAACAAAAAATGCCATCTTTTGACGTTTATTTTTTTAAATGTTGTTTACCTTGATGTCCAGATTTACATATAGACGATTCAAGCTAACCAAACCGTTCGAGCTGGCTTCTTCAGAAAAGTAAGTAATTGGGAAAAACTTTGCACACATCTTAACGTAGTAAAATAGTTTGTGGAAAAAATAGATCGTTGTTTCCTTAACAAATAGTTTTTATGCTGATTGTTCAGTGTCTCCGAGGAATGTACTTATTTAATTTTAAAAAATGTTCTTATGTCCCTGTTAGCGCAAAATGGCCGATTTTTAAAAATTCAAACATGGGTTAAATCACACCTGAAATTAAAGATCTTTCAAAACTACATTCGATGGTGTATTGCAATTCAAAATCTATCCATTAATTTTTGAGAAAAACAGCTATAAATTTCATAAAAACTTCAATGCAAACTCAGTTAAATTCTACGTAAACAATGAAAAAACTTGTTTGTTGATAAAAAATTGATTTGTTTTTGATTTTATGCTCATAAACCGTCTTTGGTTATCTAAAAAAATATAAACAAGAATAAATAAATAAATAAATAAAAATAATCAAAGATTGTTTATAAGCATAAAATCAAAAACAAACCAATTTCTTATCAACAAATAAGTTCTTTCATTGTTTACGTACTATTTAACTGAGTTTGTATTGCATTTTTTACGCAATTTATAGTTATTTTTCTCAAAAAGCAATTGATAGATTTTGAATCGCATTACACAATTGAATGTAGTTTTGACATACCTTTAATTTGAGGTGTCACTCAATCCATGTTCCAATTTTTTTTAAATAGACGTTTTTCCCTACCGGTGACGTAAGCAATATTTAGAAGAATAAACAAATGTTAAAAGATAGTATGTTTTATCCTATTTAATGTTGCTTTTTTATTTTTCAAAAATAATAATTTGTTAAAAAGTTAAAAGGGCCGCACGTTATAAAGTTACGCCAGAGTTGAAGCTCATGCCCCTTTGACAAGGGGGGCTACAGCTGAATCAGGATTTTTTGAGACCGGACTGCATCTGCAGACTGCAAATCAAAAACACCCGTATTTGCTTACAAGTCCTCTGAATATAGACAAACATATATACATAAGATGAATCGCTGAATATTTTGATTCAACAACGGACAGTGTGTTTAGAATGCATTGGGGCAAATAAACAGGCATCCCACATCAAAAGACGGGAAAGCCATAAAATCCAGGACGTGGCAAACATTGGGACATTAAGGAGGCCTTCTGTGGTGGCAAAGTTACAGGAATGATTTAGGAAATGTACTATAAGTCACTTTTTTGCTTCTGCATCCCGCCCATAAATGAATCAAGAAGCTCACTATGTCAGTCTCATTTCATCTTATTTAAACGCCTATTAACTACCACCGTTACGATTAATATACAACTATGAAAACCTGACAAAAGTGTAGTAAACTTGAACACAAGCCAAAACAACTAAAATCTGTTTTATTATGGTAAACTTCCTGGCTACTAATTACCAATTAACGCACCTGAGCATATGAATTTTCCGCAATGGTTCAAACTTGGAGAATCGGGCAAAAAAATCATCCACATCGAGTTTATATCAAAAAACAATAATTGCTTCGCAAAGAGCAAGACTTTACACCATCTGCTTTGGGCGTCTCATGTTAATTTTCTCCCTTTGACAGTTTCTCAATTACTTTTGATAAGAGGGAGGGGGATATATTTTAAATTGCTCTTGCAACCCATATCATCGAAAAACAAGCAACTTTGAAGTTTTGATGTTAAAAGCTCGTCGCACAGATGCGAGGACGCTAACCTGGGATTAAATAATAAGGCACGTACTTTGGCGCTACATACTTTACATGTACATATAAAGAGGTTCACAACAAATTGATTGACCCAAATCTGAAGCCAGTTTAACCCTCCTCTTTATGCAAACGACGTTTGCTATGCAAATCGACGATGCATATAGCGTGCAACTGTATCCTGTGGGAACAAAATATTTGGTTTTACTTGGATTTTATTTCGTTCATACCCACGTACCTTTTAAACAACGTTAGTTGCCTTGTTTAAATTGATAAGAAACCAATTTTTTTTAACCAAAGTTATAAGTAATTAAGTTGTTATCAGCTATTTACATTGTATCAAATGTTATTTAGTTGATAATGTAGTGTACTTATAAAGACATATTACTTAGAATTTACGATGTTTGTACATTATGTTATTCTTGTTTCAGGTTAGTAACCAGAGATGTGTGGAACCTTCAGAAGAGTCTTGGAGGGTAGTGACAGGTATTTTACAAGAAGTAGTAGTTATATGAGAATTACCTGAGGTTATCTTGAGGTACTAAAAAAAATGGGGAAAAAGTAATCAAGTGGAGTTTACACAGAGGCAGCGTTAAAAATCTACTCAGAACTGATAAAGTAACCGGAATACATTTTGTCAAGATCGTTCCGTTGAATTTATCATAGTTCATTTAATTAGTTGAAGAGTACAGTTAATCAACTCTCAGAGGTATTTCCAATTTATTTTGATGCGTTTTTCCAATACTGTGAGCATTTACTGCTTGTTCACGACTCTAAGACGCACCTTATTGAATAATATTTATTATTAACGCGTCATAACCTGATTGTTGAATTCAGTAATATGTAAATTAGCAAAATATAACGGCCACCCAAAGAAATGGGGTCACGTTCGGCCAATTTTATGGGGAACACCTTGAATCTAAACACAATAAAGACCACGCAAAAAATCGTCGCGGCAGTGACTTCGATATTATCAAATCTAGACTGAAGAGTGAAATTTATTACAAAACTGCTGCCAATTTGTATGAATGAGGTGGGCGCTGTTCAGTTGGACGGCTTAGCAAGAAGAACAAACTTTCGATTTTCTCGGGCACGTGAAGTGCCCCTCTTTAGTCGAGCAGAGCCGTCGTCGATTCGTCGTTGCTACATGCATGTTTTTCATGGTACACCCAGATCCATTTCGCTAACATGCTAATTATATTATTATCATAACGTATCATTTTAAAAAGAAAGTTGCCAATTATAGTCAACGAGATGTTCCATCATCACTTAAATGGACATTCGTTTTTAATGAGTCACAATTTTCATGGCTGCGAGCCGTCAGGGAAACAGAGAAAACCCGACATGTTGCGATGTCACTGTGTCAAGGCGCAATGACAATGGCGCGAGCATGAGCAATGACTTAAACAAGGTGCCGGTACGGGCCTGATAAATGTACAATGCAGTGATACATCATCTTCGGATGACTTGCACTTAAACGTCTTTACTTGGGGCTCCAACAACAAAGGCGCATTGAAGAGCTAACTTACGAGTTTTGATGCAAAAAATTCCGTAATGCAGTGGAAGAGCGGATGAACAAGAGAATTTTCGAGTTGGTAATGCTGCAGTTGATTTTCAACTGGTGGTGCTGTATCAGCTAGTTTTATGAGCATACATATACAGGGTGGATGACTGAGAAGTGTACACAAAAAATTTCCTTGCAATGGTTGTATACAGAGTGAGAATTTTTTCATGCATAGTAAAGAGATTTTCGAAATTGAAAGAAATAGAGAGTCGGTTAAACGGGGAATGGTTTGCAGTTTTGTGAGCCGAGTTTGAGCCATATTTGAAATTTCAAAAAAACTTAAAGTTTACTAGATATTTATGAAAAACCAAAATAAGCCAAAAAACTAAAATGTCTATAGTACCTTTATTATTGATGGTATCCTAATTGTGTAAATAGAAAAGTTGTAGATAATTGTTCTGCAAATGTTATGAAATACATAACTTTTTTTTAAAAGTTGTCGCTCCTGAGATATTATACAAACTTCACTTTTTTAAACGGAAACCATATTAAAAAGTGACTATATAAAATAGCATATTTTTTCCCCTTTTTAATGATTGAACTTGAGATACTTATTTTCAAAAGTGCCAAAAATGTTTACTCTTTTATTTATTTTTTTCCAAGTTAGCTTTGAAAACAATAAAATTGACGATTAAATGTAGTGATAATTTGACAATTACACAAACATTTTAACATCTTGCAGTTTTTTTCTAATTTATTTGTTTCTTTGATTTAAAATAATTTTTTCTCATTTAGAAAAACGCGATATTGTAGAGTGTTACATTCAATGTCATAAGAGTTCTGCAAAACAGTATTTCTAGAGATGTTTTCATCACCTTCAGCCCAGTTTGTCTACATTTAAAAGATTTTATGATAACTTAGGAGAGTACGGTTCTTTTATGAAATCTAAAGTACAAGAACGTAATAAAATGTATGAATTTTCCAAATAAACGTTTCGGCCTGCGTAAACCAAAACCGATCTAGTTCGACGAAGGAGATTGTCGAACTTGCAAGCACATCACAAAGGACTGTTACTAACGTGTTGAGAAAATATAAATTTCACCTTTATAAATTAGTTGTTTTCCAAACACTTCATCCTGGTGATGAAATGAAGCGAATGGAGTTTTGTTTATGGTTTAGAACCAAGTGTCAGGATGATCCACAATTTCCATTTAAAATCCTTTGGATCCTTTGGACAAATGAAACAGAACTTACAAACGCTGGTATGTTCAATCGACATAATGAACATGTATGGTCAAAAAAATCAGCTTTACGTTTTTGAACCGAGGAGACCACAAATCAAATTTGGCCTTAACGTTTGGTATGGTGTTATTAGCTCGACAATAGTTGGTCTCTATATTTTTGATAATAATATGATAGGCATAAGATATTTGAACTTTTTACAAAATGATTTAAATACTATGCTGAAAACCCTAAATTTAAATGTATTTAAAATGCTAAATTGATTTCAACATGATGGGGCCCTCCTCACAATCTTTTAATGGTAAGAAATCTTTTGGATCAACCTTATTCTAATTCTTGGGTTGGGAGAAATGGGCCAGTCGTACGGCTCGCGCGCTCACTTCACTTGTCAGTTTTGGACTTTTATTTATGAGGAACCGTTAAAAATAAAGTGTACAAAAGAACCGATAAAACTATGGATGACTTGAAAATAGCTGTGAATGAGACATGTCGTAATATTAATAAATGTTTTGTTGGGAAAGCCACAAACTCTATTTTAAAAAGGTGTCAAATGTGTATTAATAAAAATAGCAGACTTTTTGAACATTATTTATGATGATCATTAATTATTTACTTAGGTACTTGTTTATTAAATGATTGAGCATATTATGTAAATGTAGACGTTTTAGTTGTATCTATTTTTTTTTTTTTTTTAGTTTTGTAATTGAGTTATATATGTATCTTGAATATTAAATAATATTAGGGTGTTTAAGATGTTTTCAGTTGTTTATTGCTGTTAACTAAGATAAAGTATACACTTATTTTAAATAAAACAGTTAAAAATGCTATAATTTTGACAGTTTGGAAAATAAGTATATCAAGTCTTATGTTATTAAAAAGGGGAAAAATATGCTATTTTATAGGCCTAATTTTTAAGATGGTTTCCATTTAAAAAATATAAGTTTGTGTCATATCTCGGAAATGACCACTTTTTTTATATACACACTTTTGCACAGGAGTTATCTTCAACTGTTGTATTTATACATTTTTGATACCATTGATAATAATGGGACTATAGACGTTTTAATTTTTTGGCCTATTTTAGTTTTCCGTAAATATCTAATAAGCCATGACTTTCTTTTTAAACTTTAAATATAACTTTAAACTCAGCTCACAAAACTGCAAACCGTTCCCCATTTAACCGACTCTCTATCTTAGTTTCGAAGATCTCTTCACTATGCATGAAAAAATATTTACCCTGTATAGTAAGACCGTGATAATCTGAACCAAAAAAATCGCGGTGATGTAGACTATTAAAACATTCGGATCACCAAGGCAATTAATTTTACAAAGGAAAAAATTCGTTGTCATTTATGAAATACGTTTTGTCGCAAAAAATAAAATGTTTTCGATAAATATACAGGCTCGTTGAAAACCACAACATATTTTTATTTTCTTAAGAAATTTGTATTTTTTTCCTTTTGCTTTAATTTTAAGAGCTCTATTATCAATTTCATTGCTGCCGTCTTCAGTCGCACTTACTTAATTCAATGTTAACAAGTCCTTATAGTTCTCGCTTCACATAATTTATTTCTTAGTCTTCAAGTGTGCCACTGGGCAGGAAATTGCGCGTAACTAAAATATCCTTTAACAGCAATGGATCAACAGATCACAGTACAATTAACATTACCATCAAGAAGAGAATTTATGTAGAGTTTTTGTAAATCAAGTATCTAGACAATGATACTCAGCTTTTATTTTATTATTGCACTGAAACCATCCTCCTGGTAATGCTGCCTGAAATTCATTTGTCAGCAGTTAAAAAGCCAATTATTATAGTGTTAGTTGCAAAACACACATTTTGATGAGTATAAACTTTGTAAAAACTACAGGCTTCAAAACAATCTTTAATATTTCAACAACGTGAACCTTTAAAAATTTGTAATGGCCCGATGGCATGCTTCAACCACTGATATTTATTTGGTTTGGAATTGTAATGTTTCTTCCCTGAAGTTGGCGCGGATATTTGCAATAGAGCAGAGGTGCAGTGTGTACGAATTCTTGAAAGATGTTAACCGTAAATGATTCCTAGGTCAATTTCACGGATTTTTTAAACTTTTAGCCTCACTTAGAGATTTGCTATACCACTGTTTTTCACATAAATTCTAAAACTTATTGTTTTTCCTCTTGTCCTGCAATGAACGTACATATTTACAAAAAATCGGAGGTGTAAAGCCGCCGAAATTCCAAGAGCCATTAAATGTCAAACGGTCCCTCAGTCAGTACCTTGAGCTTTTGCTTGCTGCTTTTTAACTGTCTATTGGTATACTGTACCATCTATTTTTTCCCCTCAATGTGAACCTTTAGGGGTTATGCGCAGAAACCAAAGTTCATTCGAAGGATTCTTCTTTTTCAGGAAAAGACATGAGATACGGACTGTCGAAGGTTCAACTGATAGGTTGTCTTACGTGTATACTTCGACATATGAGCAGCGAAGTCCCTATTCGTTCTCCCTTTATACTTCTGGTTCCCGGATTCTCTTGCTTCTAGATGAGAGTTGTAGCCCCTGTAAGGGCCTCCCATTTTGCAATTATAAAAATTGCTTAGGTGTTGCGGGCATTCGCAGGAACTCCAGAATTGTTGGTACATACCTTCTGGTATTGAGATAAGCGGGATTCCTTTCTATGACTATACTCAAATTATGCTCTGGACTGTTTATAAGACGGAGTCCCCTGTGACGGACTTGATAACGTGCATTATTGGATTATCGCCGACTCTGATTTATTGAAAGTGCGATATCTTGAGGAACTTCGTTTTAAGGGATTTTGGGAGTATCATTTGGGATCCTAACCGTCAGTTTTCTATTGCAATATCCGTTACAGTAGTAAGTTTTTGATTATTGGTGCCTATTTTAATGCATAGTTTTATCATATCATATCAATGTATATTATTCATTACAAAATAAATTATAAATATTACATGTCTGATGATTGTTTTGTTGTAGTTTCAACTAAGTTTATTTAATTGTTAATGTATTAAACATGTTGTACGTCGTTATTTTAAAAGGTCTCGCGTTAAGATGTTGCCAACAATTTTGTTTTCGTCTAAAGATTTCTCATTCGAGTTATTGCATTCTGATGTGTAGCGTGTAGTACTAATCATATATCGTTCTTAAGTGCAATAAATAACTCAGCGATTCGATCAAACAAAAAAACCTCTATTTTTCACCTTCGAAATTATCATTGTGTAATCGATACTTGGTGAACATTTTTCCATAAAATTCGTCTTTTTTCTTAACATTAAAAATGTACTTTCAGTTGTAAATTTTTTCACAACAATTTCATATCTTTCTGTTACTTCAACTATTATAGAAATTTAAATAAAACATATAGTTGACAACATTTAATTAGGTGTAACAATCGTTTAAGTAACCATTAACTGCCAGAGATAAAACCCATGCTATCAGTAGTATTATCCAATACCTGCCGATTTAGTAGTAACGTGGGAGTGTCGTGGGTCAACAACAGTTTCCTTGTCCCGACAACTTTCCCCTGCAGTAAAGACCGCTCCTGCTTCTCCCTCATAAAGATGAATCCCCGCTATATGAGGTAAGAGAAGTAGCCCTGTCATCGCAGACACTTAATGACAAGGAGTTTCTACTTTAGTTAAGTAATTATTTAAGACGAAAAATCCACCTTCCTTACTGGAAGGTCGACTCATAACGCAAAAAAGAATCAGATGCAATCAAGATAGCAACTCAAGGCGGCGTTGCCATGTAATAGATTTTTTCAATGTCATGAACATTGGTTTTTTTTAAGGTAAAGGAACAATGAAACCAAGTATCGTGGAAAATGTTTTCCTCTTATGATGATGAAATAATGATTGAAGATTGATGGAGTATTAGGAACGTGTCAGTATCAATCGCGAAAGAAATTCGCGGCGCCACAGGTAGGCAACGCCGCCACGACGCTGCAGCGTCGCCGCTCACTTCGTTTGTTTTCGCTCTTCTCCGTCAGCGTCACCGCGACCTACTAACCTCATTAGTGGACCTCGCGACGCTATCGCTGGTGTTGGCCGAGGCCCAGCGAAAGCGGCCGAACTCATTATTCTCATTGAGTCGTCGACGGTCGCAGAACGCGGTTCAGTGTCAGCTGACGGACCAAAGTTGTTTCGACGTCGCGACGCCGTCGGCAACCGGTCGCCTAGGCGATTTGACATTGCTTGGCAGCCGGTATATACTTCAAAATAAAATTTGTGAAGTGATTTTTTAATTGTTATCGTGGCTGTGTGTAATGACGTGAATCTGTAATAATGACAAGTGTTCTAGTCAGTGCGTAACCGTGCTGTGATAGTCTCTGGATTGGATATATTATGTTAATAGTATGTTGGAACACAGTGCTATGTACTTGAACGTCACTCCCCCCTACGAAGAGGACGCTTCCTTTTTTCCTGAGTTTTATTCTCGGTAGGTACCGACTTGGTGTGGTCAGTTTTGTTGACCACCTGTTATCATCCTCGATGGCCCAGTAGTTAATTGTCGCAGCCGTGAAACAACAATATGAACAAAAAAGACAATCAATCATAGAGGTTTTGCCGCACCGGCTCAATAATAGAATTTTAAATAAACTTGGGTCCTTCGGTGCGGACTTTGACTTCTAGAGCGACTAACGCGTAATAGTCACGCCGATAAACGAGTATCCAAACTGGTTCTAATTTCCGTTGCCAAAAAACAAAGTTGCCCCGCCGGCGACTGTATCCTCTGCTATATCGTTGATCGATTTTGCAGGGACTTTTTTGTTGATCAATTTTCATTTTTGTTTTTACTAAATTAATAAATTTTTCAATCATTCAAAATCAAGTTTCTGTCTACAAATGCGCCCAGGAAATTGCACAACTATTCATTGAACCAAATTGAAAATTTTTGCGCTCTTAAAGAAGTTTTTAGTTATGAAATCGTGCAAAAATAACTCAACTGGAGAAACTTATTTTTACCTGTAATATACATCAAAATTGGAAAAATTTTCTTTTTTAAATTAACAGCCATTTTTTCAGTTACAGAATACCAGTCAAAACATGCCTAAAACAATCTGCAAATATTGCCGTCATCTCCATTTTTAGGAAGAAACTATTAAAGTAGCACTGAATTTTTAACTACTAATTCAGCTAGTTGCACCATTAATTCTTTGACAATTTAGCGACCTTAAGAATTCTTTAAAACTCTCAAAATTTGTAGTAATTTATATGTAAAATTAGATCCGTACGTCAGGGATAAAGTGAAGGCGGTCCTTTAAAAACCACGTTAAAAATAAAGTTAGGATCATGTTTAATTTTCAATATTATATTTTAATTTTTTTTGTGCGCATTTCTTTCCATCTTGTATAATACATGTGTCCGTTTTGGTATTAGGAGACTTTAAAAAATTACCAAAAAAATTCCTTTAAGTATTTGGGTTTGGAATGGCGCGCAGTTTAGTTAGATTTTTCTCCGATATCTTCAGAAGGATTTTTATATTTCGACGTTTTAAAGATATTCTAACTTATTTTGTACCCCTACCTTATATTTGCCAAATTCCACAGATTTTTAAAATAATATTGAATGTTAGTGTAATAATTGCATCACGTCATATTTCATTATAGAGAAATTGAATTTTTGACACCAGTTCAGTCTTTATTATCAACATCATTGCGATATTAAAACTTTCCTGGTAATTTTCTCCTCACATCAGAGATTGCCGAAGCGTAATTTTGGCTGAACAGGTTTTTTTAACGACATTCATTCTTGCATTTCCCAATATGGAAATGAGCATTTATAGTGAAGACCAAATATTTGCATATTTATCATTTCTCATGCCGCTTTTTCTTTCTTTATTTTAAAGGTTTGCTAGTAATAACAGCAGTAGGGTCCTGGTTAGGCACTACTATTACATAAAACTGACTTGAAAAGGAGTTTGCAAATTAGTTGATAGTTAGTAGGTTGTTTTTAAACGTATATAACAAATTTGAAACAGATTTGCACAAAACAATTTTCGAAATGCGTCATCGTGCAGACAATAATCATCATTACTGACGATTATTTTTCCATCAACAAGAATGTCTTTCGATTGCTTGTATAGGGTGATTGTCGGATACATACGCGATAGTCTTCAGTACTTACAAAGTAATAAATACTTATCGTTCGACCTTAGTCGATCTGATCCGACACTTTCCGAGCCGATGCTTAACATAAGTAGGTTTATAGTTTATGTTTATAGTACATATTATCTACATGTAGGTTTTCAATGTAACGTACTCGCCTCACCATCAGAAGAAGAAACGTGAGCTCGTCATCAGACGTCGACTCGATCTGTTCCGAAATAGGTCTGTGTAAATATTTTACTTGCCTAATGAACTCTGTAATGTATTTGTAAATGTTCGACGCGAAAATAGGCACAATAAAAAGGAAACAATCGACGTGTTCCTTTGAATGTTTTATGGGGTTTAGACGCACAGACTCGCGAAGCTTTGTTAAATTTGCATAGAGAAAATGGTAAAACTTTAAGTTAAAACTCAAAGAATTTCGATAACATGTCCAAGTGTAAGGGCAAAAATTCCATAAGGTGTCAGTCAGTCCCTTTGAAACGGTTTTAGGTGTTTTAGGAATGAGGAGATACTATGAAACATCGAGTGCCAAAGATTTGCAATTTTTTAATCTGGCAGTCCAGTTGCCACAACCACTAGCAAAATCGATTTATTCCTGAAAATCATTAAATTCAAGGTTCGTTCGAGAATAAGGTCGGATCTACTTGAACAATAATAATAATTGCATTTTTTTTTTTACGCGGATAGTAATAATTGATAATCGAGAGATCACGAACAACAATAAAAGTAATTTTGTCACGGTGTGATATGGACGATCCACGCATCGCTGCGCATAAAAAGTGAGCTGGAACTATTGTTATTCGTTTCCAGTTTGTAGTTAATGTTCGTTCACAGCGTTAATGATCACGACCGAGTCGGCATCCGCGAAGAATGATTCCCTATATTATCGTAATAATGTCATCGAGTAACTTAAGCCGTGCCTCTGAACTGTCAACAGCCCTATCAATATCTGCAACATTATACCTCGCACAATCTGGCCGTTGGTTCATTACAATTTCAACAGTTTCCGCCATCTTTCCACACGATGATGATGATACCGACTGTCTGATGGTTCCAGATGCAACGAATGCCCTCCTGAAAATTTTAGTCGTTGAATGATCAGTAATTCTCGAAGTCAGTTCCCTCGAAGCAAAACAAGCACGCTTCATCAAGTTTGTTTCATCCGCATTAAAGGGAAACATCAGGCATGACAAGACCTATTTGCCACCACTTATTATGACTCCCGAATTATTATCTAAAATCAGCCCCCGTGTTTACTTCGAGCGCTTAATTATTCGGCAGATACAAAAAACTTCAATTCGCCTCTCTAATTGACTTGTTGATTGCTTTGCGGCTTCTTCGTTTGTTCAAAAAGGCAGAATGGCAAAATTGCGAAGAAATTCAGCCAATTTACATGAAATAAACACGGCTTAATGAAACCGAGCCAATTTGCTGCCCGACGTGGAGTCTGACAAGGACGTAGAAACATCGTTACTGAGTCCAATGGGTGAGCGTTTTTAACTAATGGCAACACTGGTCTCTGGAGGGATGCCAAAAATCCGGTCCTGCGAATATCAGCCACGGGTCTGTCGTTGGCTAGACCAAACCAAAACTCGTTTCCTTCATTTTTTTGCTAAGTCCAATCGCCTTAAAAGTGTTCTATTTAACGTCAAGATCGTTCGGGATCGACCTGATTCTTCGAAAACGTTCCGAAACAATCTTCGACCATTCGACATGGCCCGACCTCTCGTTTTGCCCACTTTTCCCATCCGTTCTAATCCCGGCCGTAAATTATGATTTCCCGCCATAATTAGTAGAATCAGGTCTACCTTCAACTTGCCGCTTATGAGGGGAAGCAGGAAACTAAACTAGCGACCGTAGAAACAAAGTTACTTGATTACAAGACCCAATAAGAGTAAGAAACAAGGACGAGTAGTACACGTGTTTAGACAAAGGAGAATTGACATGCAAATTTTCGAGCTAACTTTCTTTGGCAACTTCCAAGTTTCACGTCCTGGGCAATATGTCACGAAAATGAGATAAAACGACGATGCCATTTGCAGAAAACACCTTCGTATGTGTTATGTAAACGAGTTATTGAGTAGTTAAACGTGAACTATATCTTAGAAGAAGAAGTGCCCTATTGTTTTTGGTTATATGTACGTAGCACTTAACGATCTTGAAATAAAAAGTTTTAAGAAGGAAAAAAATATTATTTTTAGTTACACAGTGTACAGAATGAAAATACACCAGCAATAAAGTATAAAATAAACATTGAGTGGAGTTTTAAAATGAATGTTCTGAATAAACAAGGAAAACTTACAAAATTAAAGTTATAGCTTGGATTCATCAAAATTACCTTCTCTGTTTTTTTATTACTGGATCACAAATTTTCAGCATTCTTTTTAATAATTTTTTGAAATATTCGTTTGTCAGCTGGGTCCACTCATTCCCTAGAAAGATCCCAAGTTGATTAGAACTAAACGGAGAACGATTTTTCAGTCTTTTGTCCAACTCATACCATGCCAACTCTATTGGTGAAAAATCTGAAGACTGCGATGACCATTTCATTATTTCTATGGTTTTTGCGCCTTTTGGTTTTTTTAGATAACATGTAGAGTTTGAGGAGTGTTTAGGACCGTTCTCTTGCGAAAAACAAACGGTGATCCTATAAGATTTAAGTCAGAAGTAATCGCTTGCTTCCGAAGGATTTTTAAATAATCTTCTTTTCTTAATATTTCTTCGATTTTATAAAGAGGCCCGGCTTGGTCTCCCTCAAAACACCCACAACCATTACGCTGCCCCTTCCATGTTTGACGGTTGGTACTGTGCACACTTCTGATGTCCTTTCGTTGCAAAATCGACGGACAAATATTCTCCTATTGAATACAAAAATTTAACATTTTTATTCGACCGTCCATAGAACTTTATTCCGATGGTCCTGGCTCCAGTTTTTCTGTCTTTTAGCCCGTTTAAGTCTACATGTCTTATATTCGATGGTGGGATTAGGTTTTTTTAGCCACCACATCATTCTCGAAGACCAGCAACACAAGAAAGCATCTCTTGACATTGGTTGTGGAGATTTTTCTCTCCCGCCCTTCATTGGCTGCTGCAGCAATTTGGGGTGCAGTAAAACGTCGATTATGCTTGATTGGTGACTATAATGAAGACGTCTTAACGATGAGTAGTGGTGTTAGGCCGGCTGCTTCTTTTTCTATCATAATTTCACCCTGTTTTCTTTTTTTTGACTAGTGTTGTGAACACCTTTGCACGATATTTTAAGTTTTTTTTCAATTTCCCGCTCTGAACACTCTTCTCAGCTTAAAGTACTTATTATACTGTGTTGTTCTAATGCTAATTGCTTCAATTTTTTACTTTATACCACATTAAAAAAAAGAAATACTAAAGCGAAGAAAAAAATGTGGAAAACCGATATGGTAAACAAAGTACTTTGGGTGTCTGGTAACGCCTGAAAGGTAAAAAAAAACCCTGACACGCCAATTGAAGAAAGTGCGCTAGGATTAGGTTTGATGTTGTGTTGGATTAAGTTTCCGGTTGTTTACTTTTTTTAACGCGATAATTCTCACAGCAATGAAACGGCGTATCTGCATTTCTTTGTTTGCTTTAGTGATCAAAATATTAGGAGGGATCAGTATTAATTGAAAATATTTTTAAATGGGGATCGATAAGTTTACAAAACTGAATTTAAAAAAAAATCTAAACTTTTGGACAATAGAATATGTTTATGGATCGTATTACAAACACGCATCACATTTTACAAAGATTTCAAAAATATTTGGATGTAGGGGACATCTTAATTGTAAAAATGATCATCGAATATTTCCGGAATATAGTTACTTAAATTACTTATTTGAGTCATATGAAACCGAAAAATGATTTGTCGCCACATAATCTGGCCACTAGAGTGCAACTTGGAGATATTGCCTTTGCGTTGCGTCAAATAATCAATCAATATGATTCATATACATTGTGTTTGGCGTTATGTCCCAAAAACGATAAAACAAGACAAAAATGAATGCAATGTAAATGTTTTAATTTTATGATTCGACCCAGAACTTGGAAAACCGAGACCCAGCTTTAAGAGGAAAACTGGTGATTTAGGCTCGGATTTAGTTCTATAATAAAATAATTATTGCTTTCCCCATGAATGTTATGTGGCAATAAACCTTCGACAGATTGCCTGCTCATTAAAAATTGAGAATATTAAGCTACGCGGCGATTCAACATATATATATTATCCATCTAGGCTATTATTGACCAACCCAGAGAAATATAGAATAGACTTAATGGCTAAAGCTGTTGGTGTATCAACATCAACCGTTATCCCACTAATGTTGGTAAATTCTTGATTCTCCACAAGCTTTACGACCAATAATTATTAAAACTAGTTTTGTGACCTAATAGGATGAAATACTAACTGACAATAGATCACTCAGAAGAGTTAGAAATAAAACGAGGAAATAATCTTTCCGATGTTTGATTTGGTGTCGGAATGAGAGGCAGTATTCTTCACAAGCTGTCGATTCATTAGGGTACAGCACTGAATTTTTCACATTTTAAAATGCCTTTTTACACTTTTACACTTCCAAGGTTTCCAACTAGGCAATTTTTTATTAATATTGCAGCAACATACCAGCAACACATTAACCTTAAGGTCGGAAGTCTTGATTTTAGAAGTAAGCTCACTGCTCAACTTTTTCATCTCCGTCGATAGATCAATCTGCCGTGTCTGGGAGCTGTTGTTTTTCTTTGCGGAAAATTGAAAACTCCATTTACCACCGCTCGAGATATAATAAGAATCCGAAATTAATAAACTTTCCAGGTCGAACACGTGGATTTCTGAAATTCCGAGGAAGCTCAACTCGGAGGGAGATGGATTAATAATAATTCTTTTCAGATGAGTTTAGTTGATTAAGCCGAAAGTGATTTCTGGAGATCGATCAGTGCATGTAAAATGGTGGTGGTGGTGGTGGTGGTGGTGGTGGTGGTGGTGATGAATGAGTATGTAAGTGGGTCGTTTCTCTGGCGATATTTCTTGCAGAAAACAAGCAATTTCAAAGCCGAATATCACGTAAATTGACATTCTTTGAAGTCGTCTATATAAAAGGAAACATATTTTTAATAAACCAACGTGTCGGCGGGTGCGCATCTTTGCACGACATTAAAAAGCTCGTTTCTATGCCACCATTTGCCGCAAAGGGAGTAGTTGCACCGGATGCAATTTTATTATGCTGCGCAATGATAATAATAATCTTTACGGAACGTAACCCATAAGGTACACTCAATCAAAATGAAAACTCATTCATGTAGAAAGTATCAGGCACATTGATAAAATGCCTTATTTCTTCACCTACCTACGATATTGCGTGTAGTGCTTTGCACCATTACAATTACTAATGAGCATTTGTATGCTAATTCCCCGCTACTGCGCCATCGACTAATCTGGTCAAATTATTATGATTACCGTTTGAATATGGCGTCCCGGTAGATTAATGGAATTTTGTTCTCTCTTTTACAAGCGAAGTCGAGGCGGACGCCACTGGGTCGTGTAATGGTAATTTCGGAATTTCATGTAAAGCGAAGCAACCAATTTAGATTCGGTCTAGATGATTCGCGCGAGGAGCACAAGAATGTTCTGTTTTGGGGGTGGTGAGACTAAGGGTAAAAGAGTAATGGAAAGAATGGTGAAAGGAAGTCGTTAAACTTGATGAATTTTCATGGAAATTTCGATTAAAGTTTTTTTGTGCGCTACTCGATTATGTTCTTTTTGCAAAAAAATATTCATTTATTCAAATTCCTGCCTTTAAAAAACGGATAATTTCAATTTGTGTATTTTGCATTTCCTTCTTCTTCTTTACCTTACTTATGTTCATTTTTTAATCATCTTTTTATAATGGCCGTTCGGTACATAAGTTATCGGGTGCCTTGTAAATGCAGTTGTCGATAAATCAAATCGGATCTAGTCGATACAAATTCGTATGCATCCCCAGGTGATATTTCTTACTTTGAGCTATCAGTTGTACCACTAAAATAATCCTCGAAATAATACTCGTATTCATTATATGCCTAGAGATGTAAAGAACAACTCACTGATATTCGTGCTAAATTTAATTATTTATGGATGTAATGACTTTGTTGTTTATCCTTCTTTTGGACGTTATTTCACCCGTTTTTCTTGCACCTTTTGTCTAAAACTCGGTCCAAACTCTAATGCAGGTAGTTCTTAATGGAGATTTTACGAAAGTGAGATTAGGACATATACAGTGTCACCCACAAAGTCTGCATCATATGGGAAATTTTTTTACCTGTAAATGTGTGTAAATTTTAACTTTGCCTTCGGGTTGTGTTTCACAAATGATGAAAAATGACGTACAAATCGAAAAACCAATGATTGTCTATAACTCTCATATTGCAATTTTTCTCAAAAACATTCAAAATCAACCATTAGTTCTCAAAATGTTGAAAAATCACAAAGGAAAAAGTTTTTTAGTTTCATATTTTCTACGTATATGTCGATTTTCAATTTTCTCGGACGACTTTAATTTTTTTCATTTTTAGGATACACAATAACCATTTAATACATATTGTAGCCATTTCATGATGATATTTGTTTATATATTTAATTCTGTGTCGATCAACCTTGTAGAAATACTGCAATAAGGTAACCTGAACATTTTCTTTATAAACTAGATCAACTTTGCATCAAGACATACGTAGCGTCTTTAATGAATTTTACATTTTCTTTAAAAAGATGTATTTATTACAACTTTAGCTAACGATTGCTTATTCAGCCAATTACTTTGATATATTGTAATTATTCTTACAAGGTTGCTGACCTATTTGAATACCTCGGAAATGCAGAAATACAAAAAAATTAAAGTCGTTCGAGAAAGTTGAAAATTAGCATATGGGTGGAAAATAAGAACCTAAGAAACTTTTTCCTTTGTGATTTTAAACATTTTTGAGAAATAATGAGAGATTTTGTATGTTTTTGAAAAAATCCATTTGACAGTTGTAGATAGTCATTTGTTTTTCGATTTATATGTCATTTCTGATCAACTGTCAAGTACAACCTGAAGGCAAAGTCAAAATGCACACAAATTGATAAGTAAAAAAAATGTTCATATGCGGATTTTATGGGTGATAGTGTAGATGGAGAAAAAATTGTGTTTGCAAAAGAATCTATGACAATTAAGACATTGTCGAGATGTATAGTATGCAACCAGCAAAACATACAACCTGAAAACGGAGCCGTGCACTTAAGTTACTTATAATAACAAATGGGCGAGCATTTTGTATTTTTATTTCGCGTTCTCTCGACCTTGGTGCGGCGGCCATTAAAAATATTTTCGCTTGGCAATTCATCTGCCGGTATGAACGACCTTTTATATAAAGCTGCCTTTATCCGTTCGAGATTCGAGAAAGAGAGGCCGATCCGAGCTATGTCGGCGTCGATTCTGTTCATTTGTTTGGCAACGGGAAATTGCAATCGACATGTTTGTCTGTGCCTTTTTGTTGCTCATACCGGCAAATGTTACATTTTTGGCCAATCCATTATATATTTTCATAAGCGCCCATTGGAGAGCCGGCAACCTTGCCGGCCATTATTTTGTAACGCAGTTCGCTTAGGTTTTTGACTTGTACATTCACCTTCGAGAGGTGTTAGTTGGGATTTGGGTTGGGAAACTGATGATACGACTGACGAAGAGGAACATAATTTCAAAACTTCAACGCAATTTTAGTGCTCTAAAACTATCATATTTGGAACACTTCCATGCACTTTATCATCCGTCCGCTGCTGACAGGGAAACAGATAAGACGCTTGTTTTGCGCTCGCTATCACTGTTTCGCCTTTACGAAGTTAGATGCATTAATTTTAATACATTTTGAAACATTGTTCTCGTTTAGACGGAGTTTACGCATGCTTTCCACAAGGAAATTTCCTGTATACTTCCTTGCAATGTTGCGAATTGATAGGTATCCCATTTTGTCCGTGACGCATAAAAAATTGGCATCAGCCACATAATCGGATTATATGGTATTTTTAGTGCTGTGAGACCTATTTTCAATACTCAGTGGTCATCCGCTAGTGAAGTGCATCTCTAACTTTGTTTACTTTGTTCTCCGTTATAGCGTAAGTAAAAAAAACCCTCTTGTGTCACCTGTCCCAGGTTCCGACACGCAACCGTGGCAGTATTTCAATTATTTCCAAAGGAAACAATTAACTCGGTACCGGCAAAAAACTGGGGTCTGACCTTGTGCCCGAAACTACAAACTAAAAGTGAAAGCGTTCCATGCGCACGGTTGCTTCATTTTGGTATGCCTGCTGCTGCGCTACTGGTATTGATCTTGAAATCCCTCACACCAATACTGATTTTCTAAAATTCTCGTCCCTAATCCACAACTTTAAAGCCTCTGTCTGTGTAGAATAAAAAAGAACCTTAAAGTCACTAATAAATTTTACAGTTTATATGCATAGCCATTTAGGACATAACCAACAACCCATTTGATCTCCGAATTTAGAGTCGCGTTATCGATGGGAGTTTTATTAAGCGAAACGAGCAATAAAGTCGTTTTACGGCCCATGGTGACGTAGTTGCCTATATCACGATATCGAAGATGATCTGTTGCCTTGAAACAATACATGTTAAGCGAGCAATTAAAATCAAGAAGTAACTAGAAACCAAGTTGATGGGGTCAATTTTCGTCTATTTGTAATCGACTCTTTTCAATAATATCGTTTCGTATCCGTCACGCTTCATTGAGTCGGAATATGATTTCGAGATGAATAAGATAAAACCACACCTTTGCAATCTGGCTTTTATAATGAATGTTGTTTAAATTTAATATCTGTTCGTGTAGGTAAAAAAAACCAGAAGTTTTCGTTGGGACTGAGTGGAATCTGAACAAATGCCGCAACCCGATAAGGCGGTCGTGGTAAAAGTTTCGGTTTCCGTATGCTTCAAGATGGAGCGACTTCATCTCTACATTGATATATAAATATCACAAGTATATTCTATCTGTTATTAGCTGTTGTAAGAATCACTAATGGGGTAAATTTTGCTTTCCTGGATTTTTGCCAGCGGCCCGAGGTGGTGATAATTTAACGGGATTTACTAAAATACTCCAATCCTTGGGGTAATACGTTTGTTGTTACAATTCAAACAGGCCCGAATACAACGAACCCCGAATAAAACACTAATCTGGGCGGGGCAAAAAACCCCCATAGGATTTGCAAAATTTGTATCTCACCACGTCCAAATTAGTGTTTTGCTCGGCGTTCGGGTAGCTGTATTGTTCGTTGTGCGGCCAAAAGTTCAGGGCGATATCAAACTTAATTATAGTTAATTTGATTACTTTCATTAGCTTAATTTGGTACCTTGTTCCTTCCGAGGGCTTTAACAAAATGACGTATATGCAGGATGGAAGAACGTGGAATTGTCTATGGAAAAGATTATCGAGATGAAGATCGATGGGCAGGAAAGTGCTTTTTTGCGGATGAAAGGGGCGCAAGTGTCGGATCTCGCACATGTTCAAAGATGATGATAATTTAATAGAATTTTTCAGAATACCCTCATCTTAGGGTAATATTGTTGTTGGAAAGCTTCGTTCAGACCCAAACGAACCGAACGCCGAATAAAATGGGCCAACTAACTTGCAAATGTGTATTTCGGCTTCGTACAAATTAGAGTTTGTTCGACGTTCGGTTCGTTGTATTGTTTGTTGTGTGCCCAAATCTATGTTTATACGAAGCTTAAGGTTCATTTCCAAGTCTAACATCTATTCGACTTCAAAACTTTACTGTTGTGTTTATGTTTCTGCATTAAATTACGCATTGAATTTATTGGAATTCCGCACTACATGGACAAAAAGGAGGAGACCTTTGTAAAAAATAACATTTCCGTAGTCACAAACTTATTATATAAAGCATTCATAAAGAGGATCAATATTTACCCAAAGCTTTAGCTGACTGCAAATTTGTCACAAAAACAAAGAATAATATTTGTTCTAAGACGTTTATCGAACAAACTCAGGCAGTTATAAGGCCCGTAGGCTGTTAGAGTGCCGTTTATTTCTTTACTATTATCAAGCCAAATAGGTAATTATAGCGATATTCCTAAGCTTATTGCTCGGCAACAAATTGTATGGCAACGCCGCTACTCAGCTGTGGAGCGCTGTTCCCGCTCCGTCGATAGCTGACCTACCCCAATGAAACCATCGCAACGCGCTAGGGGCTCGATGGAAACAATGGGTCAGGACCGGACCGAGAATTTCCTGCCCCCTTTCCGATACACGTGAATCAAAGAAAAATCGTAATAAAATTTCCGCTACTACAACAGAGTCGATACATGTCAAGCGTAAATATGCAGTAATTACTCCTCATTTTGTAGAATTAATGAAGCAAGTTAATGGCTTATGGAGCACTATTTAAGTGACCATATTTTGCTAGCATTTTAAGTCCGTACAAATGCACATATTGCTGTATTGGTCAGCCATAGGTTAGACAGTCATATTTGCATTTATTAATAACTAGATATTAACAGTTGAATATGTAGTGTCTAGTGCAGTGTCGTGTGCTCTACACAGAAGCAAGTGAATACTTGTTTTGAATATCTAAATCAGTAAGTAATTTTAGTTAACATCAAGTAAAAGCGGTTAATTAAATTAGGAATATAGGACGAATCGAAAGTACCATAACATTTATTTGAAACAAAATATCAATTGAAGCAGTGCCTATTTGTTTGAAGGATTTTCTTTCTGTTGTACTATACGAGTCTACTCAATATAATTTAGCATTTTCACCTGGATACAGAATCACATGTTGAAGCAAGTTGAAGCTTTAGTTCAATGCCATATTTACTTAATAGAAATGGAGACAAAACTACAACAAAGAAATTGGCTTTCTCAATTCATGAAAATATATCATCTTGTAGATATGTGAACTTATAAATATTCAATATTATACGTTAATATTATATATTAATGTTCAATTAATTATAATATTATATTAATTAATAATTCAAGAATTTATATTTTGCTGTGTAATCTGGAGGAATCGTTATATACTATGAAAACCCTTATTTGTACCTTTTAGAAAAATGACGAGACAATTGATCTAGAGAAACACTGGGTGTTGTAAAAAATTGCTTTTATTCATCTAAAAATTGGGCAAATTTAGACGCATGGCGTTCTAGACGTCCGCCATGTATTAGTGTCTTGATGACGTCATTTTTTCGCCAAAGATGCGTCATTCCTCGGTGCATGTAAGACATGAGGGGTCATGGTAACATATTTTCCTTTTATTTCACGGCCATGGATTAGTTTCACATGCCCACAAAATGCCTCAAACTCATTTAAAAAACCATACCACATCCAGTTCTTGCAGATTGTTGGACTAGACAGTTGGCGTATGAGAGTGGTTAGAATTACATAAGATTGTGCAGATATTTTGTAACATGAATAATTGTTTTTAGCTCTTCCAATGCGAAACAAAGCTTTAAATTTACACATCCGGCCAAATTGTCAATTTTTATTTTTCGAAAATGATCTACGGCCCTACAGATTTTCCGGCAACGTTGTCGTTGAAGATTTGTTCGTTTTTCGGCGGCGATAGAGAAAGCGCTCTCTGATGAAAAATGAAAACGGCCAATCAATACTCAAGGGTAACGTCGTCTGCGAGACGAATCTGACGTCAGCGAGAGTCTGCGCGGTGCCACATGACGCAGCTCCGGAATATGAATGAATTTCCTTTCTCAAATAGGAAATTCTCCCTATTATCTTGGCCATGCATTAAAATTATTATCTCCTTCGTGGAGGTCACTGAACCCCTTCCAGATAGTCCTGGCCAAAGATTTAGAATTAATATAAACTTTCTCAAAGACAAAAGAACTTTTTATTTAGTATTTCCACCGCGAACACAATCAAAAATGTTGAATCAGTCAATCAATTGTACAGCGGTATTCCCCGAACGAAGGAATTTTTGGTCTATAGAGACCGGGAAAAACTTTATTTCCAGATTCGAATGTTTACTACGGCTATGGTTGGTTGGCTATGATGAAATTACAGTGCTTCGTGAGCAACTTGAGTCCAGAAACTCTCCAGCCTCTCAGCTTAATGGAGAGTATTTCTCTCATCATAGCTTGGATGAGTTTTCGTATTATAATTAATATCGTGTTGTTCCTCGCTCGCCTGTCTAACAATACTAATTCATGTTTCGTTTGCTACGCTTGTTTTAGCAGTTTAATTCCATTAATGTTTTTGTTTAAGGCTTGGCTCGTGCGAGCTTCAAGAGCCGATGTGGGCAAAAATGAACACTCTCTCCGCAACCAAGGCAAAAAGGAAGAAGTCAGAGAACAAGCCTCAGACGCAGATGTAAGTAAACCTGTTTGCAAATTCTTTCCCTCGGTAACCTCGCATATTTGCTCAATAACTGTTTAAGGGTTACAGCATCAGGGGGATTATTCCCCTCCAAAGTACTGATAATAAATAATCTCGCTTTTTGTGTTTCAAGTTCTAAAGGGACATTTTTGCTATACTCACTTAACTTTCCCTTCATGGATTGTGCTTTCAAGAGAAATTGTTTCCTTTGACAAGAAACAGAATAGCGTAAGAGTTCGAAAATTGATTTTTATGAGAAATAACAAAATGTTTCCAATTCTGCGTCTGACAAATAAAGGGAAAGTTCTTTTTTTGCACCACACAATCCTGATTGAACCACTGCTCGATTAAACATTATGACGAAATTTAATGACAGAATTAAGATTCTTATGTACCTAGTTGTCGTACGATCATTTGATGTAACTTACTGCCAAACATTATAAATGTTATTGGAATTAATATAAAAAATGACGTCACCTCGTTAAGGTGTGTGCCGAAAGTGAAAACAGTAAAATTGGAACACTAATAGCGAACGTTGCGTTTGCTGCGGCTCGGCGAGGACCATACAATAACGATAATAATAATTCCCTGCACGACAACCATTCATTTGAGTTTGAGAGTCGTATACGATGATGTGATTCGAGTATCGTCTTTCTGTGATGATTTTTCATCGACGAAAATATACTCAATATTTAAAACGAAACATTAAAATGTCAAGGCGACAGCCAATCGAACATATGGTCTTACCTTCTCATATATTTTTGGACTAATTAGTCTTCAGAGTTAATTAAAATTAAATTAAGCAAGTTTATCGATCTAACAATCACATTTTTCATTATCGATACTTACTGTCCAAAGCTTAGCTTTGGTCCTATAATTTATTGCTTTATAATAGTTCATTTTCTATACTAGGTCAGATGAGTTTCTCTTCGGTGATTACCATTATTTCATAGCTTTATATGATTTTTTCCTTGCCTAGCTTGTACAAATCGAGTTTTCTTAGTTTCTGAGATACGAGGTCCTGTTTCCACAATTTTGGAAGTGCTTCAAATGAGTATTCCTCAAACTAGATATCCAAAGGATTGGAACTTCAACTACGTCTCATGACGTGAAAATTTTTGGCTCGACCCTCTAAGCTGAACGAAAATTCTAAAATTAATTGTGCAAATCCTTTGAATATTGCTCTGAAAATCCTTATTCGTTTTATAAAGTAAATGTTTATGCACGCTATTGAAAGCCTGAAAAAATAAATAATTTAGGGTGAAATAACTGAAACAATTTACTATATCGCTTTCCTATTTAATGTTCTTTCCCAGCTCTAATCTAATCTAAATTTTCTTTTATTCTGAATAAATTGAAGAATCAACCCTTTCTCTTCTCACTTTCTAAACTTTCGAGCACCGTTATGAATCTGAAAAGCAATTGCTTTAAAAAAATCTTTTAAATTCAACCGTCATCATACAGGTAAATGTTGATGATAGTGCTCTTTGTGCTGGTGCAATCACATGTACCTTCCAAGGGCCTAATTTAAGAGTGTGGCATGTAATTATGAAAGTAAATGTAATTTAAAAATAAAAAAGCTGAGCCGCCTATGGAGTATGGATAAGTGAATATTAAAAGATCCCTTTATGTATGTTCTCTCTCCCCACCTTTATTGTTTTAAAATGTCGGCCTAGACGAAAACGCTGATTCTGCTTTTTTCGCGTGGACGTGAGCTTTTGTCGTCGCTTTCGGATAATATTCAAGTTTTATGTAGGTAGTGGCCGTCAGCGTGTATCGCGATAGTTAGCGGAAGCTTTTTTCCCTTCTTCATGTCCAAAGTTAGTGTTAACTTTTAATTTTTCCAATATCTTACCAATCCGGTAGTTAGCCAGTTCACATGATGAGCAATCCCGAGGATAGTGTGGCAACTTCAACGTGAGTCCACAATTTAAGCCAAGTTTAATTAGAGGCTGGCTTCACGTGGTTATCACCCAAGACCAGGTCTCGCAGACCGAAAAATAGATAGTCTCTCTTCGTACACGGTGATTCGCAATGCAATGGGCAAAGATCCAGAAAATGTTTCCTCATGGCTACGGTTGCTGAGATATTAGCTTCTGAGAATGTCTTAAATAATGTGAAAAACTGTAGCTTAGCAATGTCCTGTAACGCCAAAGAATTAACTAGAATAAAAAATTGCAAAGCTAAGTTTGCTACAAAACTGATAGACTTTGTGAGTTACATTATTGTTAAAAAGGTAATAACATTATAAGGGTGGTGCGTCCCTAAGCCACCCCTTTTTAAACAGCCAACGTTTATTTGATTGTCTGTGTTAAGGCATTGCTAAAATACAAGAATATTATTCCAATTTTTAAGACTTTCTGAAGGCAGTATCTCAGTACCTGTAGGCATGAGAAAAAAATATATAAAAAATCTATTTGTTTTGAAGTGTCCTCTACATGCACCTCTATGGTTATTGCGTTGCGAATCATCCTGTATAGTGAGTGAATGGTGCACCGTTTTCCTCAAAGGCACAACAATAGGGCAGCTGCTTGTATCATGTCGATCTTTTCAATCGTTTCCTTTTTCTTTGCCATTTGATAATGTAAAACCAAATTTTATCTGATTAAAGCGAGACGAGCCATATGCCTCACGGATCTAATAGAAATGCGCCTTCTTTAACGTTTGCCAAGTAAATACTGTCACTAAATTTATTGGCCTTTCCCATGGCTCAGTGTAATCGTTTCAGCAAGCCCCTTTATATCTTTCACAAGCTTAACTTAATCTGAATAAAAGTCCTCTTTATGTAACACCATCAGTTTAGATACAGAACCCCACTTCATTCAGTTTACGAACAGGAATATTTCCGCTCACCTGCCTGTTGTTGATAGGCAACATTTTGCATAACCTTCCTCCATCCTCTTTACTTTCAGGATCCAACACATCCCTTAATTAGGTAATTAATTGATTGGTGACGTCGCTTTTATGACGTTTTAGCGTTCGATTTCCGATTTACTTGCATGACGATGAAAGTACGGGTCGTAGGAATCTTGATTTTTATCGTAACATTTTGCAGTTAATTATCGCGCAATTGCTTATTAGGTGTCCAATTTATGTTTTCATGTTGCTTTCAATAATTATGGCGTTTATTATGGTAATATGTGCATTGGGAATTTGAGTTTTTTTGATGCAGTGCCGGATCCACAGGTTTCACCGACCGAAGGATTTGCCAACAATAACAGAACAGCTAACTGGCACTTCTTGAAGACCAATCTGTGGTGGGTTTATGGCTCAGTCCAGGCCTGTTTTAATTTCTAGATAACATTTTAATAATGCTTGTTTAATTAATTTAATGAAAGTGAACGGTTCAGGTCTGCCGTAGTTTAGCATCAACTCGACTAATTATAAATCCGTGATTTTGGTTAACTTACGTAGACATCATACCTTAGGGCATATCGTAACTGTTTAGCGGATGCTGAACGTTTTGACAGTGTACATGACTAATTATACAGGGTCTAAGCAAATAAGTAGGAAGGAATTTTGGTAGTGATTCCTTGTAAAACGTATATACTTTTCAGAAAGCATAACGCTTTGTTGGGTTCTATAATTAAATGTAGTTCATAATAATGTTATGTCAAAAATGTCAGAATGATTTATATAAAATCACAATAGTCAACGTTCAACAAATTATCTAAAGACTGGAAGCAGCAAACATATTTTGAAAAAAGCTTTCCTAAAGCAGTTGCTGATAATAAAACTGGCACTGATGAATATATTGTTTACAGAAACAAGTGCAACAATGAGAAGAAACGCAGAGAGCAGGAGAACACATACGTAGAGGAATTGGCCGAGCTGATATCTGCCAATTTCGGGGACATGAGCTCGCTGTCCGTAAAGCCGGACAAGTGCGCCATTCTCCAGGAAACCGTCAATCAGATTCGTAGGATCAAGCAACAAGAAGCGGCCAACCAGCAGATCGCCGATCCGGTGCAGCAGGGCGAGGTGTCGTCCTCTCGGCCCACGATACTCTCCAACGAGGTTTATGGACCTTTACTCTTGGAGGCGTTGGACGGGTTTTTGTTTGTGATCAATAGCGAGGGGAAGGTAAGGATTGCTTCATGTCAACTGTTGAGTTTTTATGATATTTGTACATAGGTAGAACACGTGACCGACAACGTCTCCAAATACATCAAGTACTCGAAAGATGATATAATAGGCAAGAGTATCTACAATTTTATGCACCTTGGGGACCACACCAAGTTCCATTCCAACCTCCTGCCGATGACCATCGAGTGGGGCAGCGATCAACCACCACCCACTCGATCCAAATCTCTAGATGTTCGATTGTTGATCAAGCAGGAAGATTACCAAAACGAGACCGTTGAAGAGAAGAACCAGAGGGTGCCCTGTTACGAGCTTATGCACATAGCGTCCACGCAGCTGCGAGAACACTTGTCAGTGTCAGAGGAGGACGGGAGCGATAGCGGTCCTTGTCTACTGTGCGTCGCAAATCGAATTTCGCAACGTGATAAAGCCGCGATTTTTTTCGAACAGTTTACCACGAGACTGGACACTTCGGGTAAAATTATCTGCGTGTCGGGGGTGTCCGACCTGGTGTCTCAGGCGGTGTTTAAAGACTGTAAAGGACGGTTTTTGCGCGACCTGGTGCCTGCGCAGGACGTTCAGAAAGTGACTGCGCATCTCAAGGAAGTGCTTAGTTTAGGAACATCACTTAGCGCATTTTATCGCATCCAAGTAACCCCTGAAAAGTTACTGACAGTGCAGACTAAATCAAAATTGTTTAAAGCGAACCCTAACGGGAGTACTGATAGTGAGATCCGAGGTGACATCATTATGTCGACACATTCGATTATTGGGTAAGCGATAAAAGTGTGTTAGGGAAAAAGAATTTGTTCTCTAAGGTCTTTGTTATGTAGGGATAACGATGCCCTAGATCCAGGTGGGGGAATTGGAGGACCGTTGATGACGAGCATAGTCAACGGAACGGGAACTCCATCGCGTAACGGGCCTTTAACCATTGATGGGGCTCCTCCTTCTTCTTCAGCGTCCACAGGAACTATGATCCAGTCAAGTTCCTCCGGCGGACCGTTCACCCAGGAATTTCTGGACAACGATTTTCCTCCCAACGACATTCAACTTCACCTCGATTTTCCCACTACTACGTGGGACTTAGAGCCTCCTACATGGTCGGATGCCGGGCGGCCGAGTTCGAGGCAAAGTATCACGCCTGTGTCCACACCAACGCCTCGGTAAGCACAGTGGTACCCCTACACGAATGAAGTATTATTTTAATGCAGGGAGAAACTTTTCTAAACAAGGTCTTAAAGTAATATCTTTGATAGACGATATCTGTCAGTCCCATTAAGCTGAGTCTGGAAAATGTGAAGGAGTACTGTAACAACACTTAACGTTGCTTAATTTATGAAGGGTTTGTTTTCTAGTTCAGAGTAATGTTTCTTGAAAATATGGCGAACGCACATGTCATTCTTGCTCTCTTAGCAATAACATTATAATGTTGAATTTTCTAATGTTTGATTTACTGACCGCAAATGAGCGAAAAATAAACAAATCTACCCAACAGTATAGTATAAATGAATTTACTATTATTTGCCATGTTCCTTCATTTCAAAACCCGTTTGTTCTCTTTTATCTAAGTTGATACTATTGTATCGATTTTCCATAAGTGCTTACGTGGCCTCGAGATGATACATAATTTACGAAAATTACAGAAATATCATGTGGTAATTGCAAGGGGCGGCAGTCCACAATATGCACCATACAGAAATATAATTGTTCCCTTATTTATTAATCCTTTTCCTCGCTATTATTAGCCACCTTGCGATACAGCAAATCGCACCGACTATTCACTTAGAAATATAATTAAATATTTTTAAACCATAAAATGGGTGCTACCTTTGTTTCTTTTTCGTTTAAGTCCAGTGTCGCCTGTCAAAATAAATTAATGTAACTGTTTTACAGAAGGTTTAAATGCCTGTATCATTCACGAGACACATCGACTTTAATAACACACTTTTCCTATTAGGAAACAATTGATCGTTTTTTCGCATACCTAAATTTAAAACGTGAACTTGAGTAATAATTATTGTTACTGCCAATTTAATAATAATCTATTTCACGGCGTTTCACAAACGCGTTTACGCAAATCGTCACCGAAGTGTACCAGCGTTGCCCGATGACCCAGAAACGCCGTTCTTGTTTGATAAATTAAAATGGCCGCTTGATAATGAACTGAATTTAATTGTTTTTTTGTTATTTTTTCAATGTCCCAGTTTATATTTCTGTCATAGTTAATTTGTGTTTATTTGGTTTATTGCGGTGTTTTGTCATTTTCGTGCATGCTGAGCGATAGTACTTCAGCTAAATCCTTGCATTGTTTACTTAACCGCCAATTTGAGGAGAATCAATTAAAGTGTATGAAGTCATTTAATTGAAAATTTGTAGTTTTTAATGTTGGAAAATATACATTTAACCACTACGTTTTTTGATTTCGCATTTTTCTTTAAACGCGTCGTTTCTCTGACTTGCAAAGCACTTAAATTTGCTATTCATCGCATTTGCTTTAGTTTATTTTGATTCGGTTTTTCAAGTTTGGGAAAAGTTTTACAATTTTTTAATTTAAATCAATGTAAAATAAATCACTTGACTTAAATTGTGCCGGAATGTTTATCAGGCTGATATGAATACGGTAAATAACATTAATTTCAAAACACTCATAACTGGGAACTTCTTAATGTAACAATCCAATGGGAATATTAATCGCTCCCTGTGTTAACTCCAACGCCTATTTTGAGAACTATTAAGTTAGACCACAGACCTGACAACTTGGGTTTTAGCTCTTAATAGTGTAGAAAATCCAAACCCTAGATTCTCTAGTGTACGATATAATGTTGGAGTTAACTAGAAATGATCACTATTAAGTTCTTTTGAAAAAAAAACGCCCATACCATATGTACGTATTATATAATCGAGATGTTATTTGCAAATTCATATAGCATATTTTAGAATTACAAATCTGTTAAACTGCATTAAAAAAGATTTTTCTCATATTTAACCCATTTTTCAAAACTTACTAATGAAACAGGGTTCATTTATTACTGTTAACACGATTTTAAGCCTAACTTTCCACTTTAATACAATAGAATATTTAAGTCCAGATAAATGAATATTTACTAACTGCTCTCTTTAGGCCGCCCAGTAACCCATCGTACAGCAACGCCCCCACGGTGGTTCAAAGCCCTATGCCACACTATTCAGCCCAGCAAAGTCCCGCCGCCAGTCAAGCTCAGCAAAACCAAACCACCAACACCCCCTTCATGACATTTGGAATGATGGACGATTTCCCGGATCAGTCAGCGTTTTCCATTGAAGATCAAAAGGATAACGTCAAGTGTTTGGAGGAACCGGTCAGCCATCCGGAACCTCAAAGGTGAGGGAACCAATTCCAATTTTTTGTTTAACCATTGTTAATACATATACAGAATGATTTGAGCAAGTTGGAAACCTATATTTTTCATACATGCATTGCAGGCTTTAATGGGCCTCTTCCTTACACCTTTTCATGATCTATTTTGTCTCCAGGTTGAGATCTCTCTTGACTAATCCTCCAACTTCCACCGCGAACAGCAGTAGTAGCAACTCCACTACGCCTCACCAGGATGACAACCGTGATCGCATCCTGAAAGAACTGCTGAATCAGCAGGACGACGACCAAACCAGCAGAATGGACAGCAGGAATTCAAGGATGATGCTGAACAGGGGCCCTCTAGCAGAGCCTCCAAAAACTACTGCCTCGTCGTCTAGCGGGAACGACATGCTTAGAAAGGTGAGTGTTTTAGGATTTAATAAACAAACAAGTGTCGACTTTTTATTAACATTGCACACTACGGTAGTTAACTCGCACATTCTGATTGTTTGCTCAAACAGAGATTTGGGTTAGCGAAATGAGTGACGGCCGCGTATTTTTGGCAGAAGTGCTAATTGTTGCGTTTTGGCGTCTTAAGTGAGTGTGTCCGGCAATACTTTCTTTTGGCAAACATATAACGTAGCTCGTCTGGGGACGTTGCTGATCGCCATTCTTTTCACTGTACATAGTAATAATGACGAAACCATTGTTTGAGATATCAAAAAAGTTTTATTTTTGAGTGGTAAAAAGAGGAGGGAATCAAAAATTTCATTGGCGTGATTTCCACTTAGCTGACGTCAGCCAATAACTTTAGATGATATTTTGAAATCACTTTTACCATCAATGACAATTTGATAAGATTTTATTAAAATTAAACATATGTCGGTTTGATCATTATAGATAGGGTGATTCAGGATAGGTAAGTAGGAGTTTTTTTTTTAACTTTTTTTTTGGTGGACGTCACATTTGGTATCAAAAGTCTGGCAAATGTTAAATACGAATATTCAGCATTCGGCAAACATCAACTAATGTGAATAAGTTTGATTATTAAATTCTTTGAAAAGTACTATCGTTACGGTTGGTAAGGAACCTTCGTATCGAAGTGTTGATTAGCCATGTTGCCGGCAGTTAAGGTCCTTATACTTATTAGGTTGAAGTTGGGATCAAGAGTTTCACTCTCGCTTCTATGAGCAGCAAAAAGGGAAGAAAGCTGTTGCGCTCTAAATTAGGATCAGACCAACAGATATCGGAAAATAAAAAATGACCCACCAAGACATCGACGCGGCAGACTGACGTGACGTGCTTTGATATTGACCTTAATTCAGGTGTAAATATAAAATACGCATAAATATAATAAGACTGTAGCGTGCCCCAAATCCAATGCTGCCTCTAAATTAAAAAGTAGTGAACTATATTGAAAATGAATGTGTGGACAATGTAGAGGGAGAACAAATTAAGTAAACTTTGCTTACTTATAAATGTTCAAATAATAAAACGTTACAAGTTATTTCTTTAATTCCCCAAAACCTTAATATGAAACTTAAGCCCCTGTATATTTTAAGTACACGCAGATATGTGCCAATTTCTCAAATCGTGCAAATGACGTAACCTAAAATCTGTAATATTAATACTTTGGAAGCTATAAAAGTTTAAACTGATTGGAATATTAACTACTTTAAGGGCAAAGGCCAAAAAGAGAATATTATAATTAATCATAACAATATAAATAATAAAATTTCAAAATGGTGTTCGTAGAAGTCACTATTATGGGAGATGGCGATTTAAGCGTGGTTTTTCCTCGAAATATTATACTAACTTTTGAATGATATTTGAAAAACAACAAATTTGCAAACTATTAAATGTAAGATTTTCTTTATATCCAAATGATATTTATTAAGTTCAGTATTTCCCAAAACAAATAAAATATTGGTTTACGTTGCAGACAGCTAATGTTCAGTGTAAACAATTATTACTCATCCCAATTACCTATATGTATATTTAGTGATTACGGGTAACAACAACAAAGGTTTGACTATACATTCTTATAAATATGTTAGGTTCAACAAAGACGACCTCCTTTTTTCGTAATTAAAGAAGTAACCAAAACCATTTCCTGGTGTGTTATTACAATACATGCCATCAGGTTTTGGCTTAATTCTTATATCAGTTTAAATATTACTATTATAAGGATCGGTAATGCATGTAAAAAGCTTTTTGGTGTAAGACAAATGTGATCTGACGCCAGAAATGTTATGTAGTATTCTCCTACTCCCTGCTCTTATCAAGTTTCGGTATGTGTTGGCCATTAAAGTTAAATGACACGTGACACTCGCTCGACTTTACCCTTTTACTTGTGTGTGTGTACGTATTAGGTACATACATATAGGCAGGTTATAACTGACATAGCTATACCCTTCGTATACATAGTAGGGAAGTCGCAGAAATTTAGTGGTCTCGTAAAACTGACATCAGATCAGACTCTCTTATCTGCTACCTCTATGGTTACTTCGCAAAGAATCGCTAAAAGCTTACTGCTATTTTATTATAAAAATACTATCAAGTATAGCGTATATAGGTTTTAACTGACGGGTCCACAGTTTACTATTAATACGAATTAAAGCTGAGTAGGCAGCAACTATCAAAATATCTGTCAATAATGCTACGCAAAGAAATAAAAGCAAAGTTTAAAATTTGTGCCTGAAAAGGACCCACCAGTTAAGAGTGCTTCCGACCGTAGTTGATATTATACGTGCTATAAATCGCATTTTACTCTGCGATATTCAAGAGTACATTAAAAGACTCCTGGACTTGCAGTTGAGTTGAAGGAATTGATTTGATTCTCCGAATAATATTCTTCACATTTTTACCGCATTCATTTCTGATTTTTAACTGCTGTTTAATCAATAGTTAAAGATAGGTATAATTTAGAAGGAATTCATTTAATTCCCTGAATAATGTTCTTCAAATTTTTGCCGCATTCATTGCTAATTTTTAACAGCTATTCAATCGATGGCTCAAGATAGATTATAATTTATTTTGCGTTACGTGCATGGTCGAAATGCTTTATTTCCTTCCGTCGCACACATAAGTCAGTCGATTTGTGTGCCATCTTGCCATCTAAACAAGTTTTCGGTAGCCAACGTCGGGCAAAGCGCTAATTTGTCACTGTCACATTACTATTATTTTTTTTTACTATTTAGGCCATCAGTGTATTACAGTTATTTGCATAGACACTCACAAGACGATGGCTAAAGTGAGAAACGTTATTTTTCGACGTCCACCCAAGCTGCGTGGGCCAGTCCAACACCTATTTACGTGTACGCGAATTGCGATCACGTGACGTCCCAGTGCCACACTACCATGCCATAACAGAAATCGGCGCCCATTCTTCAATAGTAATTATTGCACGCGTAACACGTTCCCTCGCTGAAGGATTAGATTGGTTATTGTTCTCGGGCAAAATCAACAACAGAACGAGAGTTCTTCGTCGGTGACCCCCCAAGAGTCCGAAAATCTACATAGAAACAAGTGTTGGTAGAACCGACAAATAGAAAAGTAGCCTTCAAGTTCAGCTGCGGCGTTTTTGTGATTTGTTTCAGTTTTTTACCGATTGTTCGAGCAAGAAGCGTCATGCTTTAATGTTCTATTACGAAATTGGTTTGGGAACGAATAAGTAATTTTATTATTGTCATTCTCTTTGGCTGCCGCCGTCCGTTTCTTAAAGTTTCCATGGTGTTGCACGATCTTAGATTTTTCGAAAAATGTGTCTTCTATAAGTTACTCGCGTTTCCCGATTCTCCCGGAAGTTTCTAAAAATCTTCTCAGAAGGGATTCATAGACCCAACTAACGTCCGCGGTAAAAATGTACCTAGAAGGATGTTAGCGATGTTATGTAATTTCAGTAATTCTGGAACGCTGATTGTAATATTCCCTTTTTGTTTCTATTTAAATAACGCTTTCTCTGCTTAGAGAGTATATTCCTGGACTGACTATAATTCCCTTGCTAGTTCAACATCGCGGCTAATATAAACACAAACATATCCCGCTTAATCGGCGGTTTTTCTCAATCGTTATAATACCTCATACACTACACTGATAATGCCCTTAAAAAACTCAAAATTCTTATTGATAATGCCCCTACGTTTTTATTACCATTCGTTTACTAAGAGAAATAGGTTTTTACTCGTGTGCTTATTTAGATTTAAAAATTTTCCCCTTGCACGTAAATCTCTTGCATGCTTCAGCTAATCCTTTAATCGCTTTTCTTATATAAGAATGTTCTATGAGCCCGTTTGTTCTTAGAATTTTGTTCAAGTCGAAAAGATTAAAACTTATTTCTTTGTCCCTTATATACCTTACGTTCATTTTTGAGCCTCATCACAAAGGACGACGCGAAACGACTGCAATCATGTGCCGCTTATCTTATTTGTTCAATATATATATATTTAAATGCTATCCGTTATTTATTTTATAAGAAAGAGCCTTAACGACAAGATTCCAGTTTCATGCGATCGCTTACTCTATCCTTCAATTCTAGGATTTTAATGCACTTGGCCGTTCAACCAAGGAATTTTGCTGAATGCGCGGATTTCGTCTTGCAAAACGCGTTGAGCATTTTCCCATCGTTTTAATTACTTGCAGATCTGACCGAAATGACTAGGCAACATTCGGTACTTGTCCCTCAGGCCCTCATTATGTAACGCCAAATTTCTTCCTTTATGGGGTTAGTGTAGCAATTAATTACAATCATAATGGAGAATGATTGCCTTTTTAAATAACATTTCACTTTGCCAGCCCGCCTTGCACTTAACGGCGGTATACTGAATATTATTATAATGAACCGCTATGCATGAAATGCAGCAAACAGTAAAAACGCATCGTCTAGACGAGCACTAAAATGTTCTCGTAATTGAATAAATTGCACCTAAAATGGGTGTTTTGTCCGGAAAATAAACCGCATTCAATTAATAAACGTTGTTACGTTGTTACGTCTGGATTTTTAGTTTAAACATTGGAGTTCGCCATATCGTCAAGAGAGCATTTGCCTAAATATTTGTTGAAGTGATCCTATATAGCCCTTATCTGACGTCGAAAAAAAAGACAACAGTCATGGGTTTACCTTGAAGCGATTAAAATGTAAATGATTTTAAGACCCGCTTAGCAAATAGTATTATTCTAGTGTATGTTTAGAAAAAAATACCAAAAAATTGACGACAGCCTGTTACCGCCGCACAACCGCGGATAACTCACGAACAAAAGTGAATTTTCACTGGAAATCCTTCGTTCCGTGACCAAATCGACATACTACACTTGAAACAGTTGAAAATCGATCCGGCTAATTGTTTTGCTCAGCAATAAGCGTAACAATTTGCACGAATGAAATTGCCAGTTATTGTTACGAAGCGATTCGGTATTGAGACCAAAATTAAAAGTGCAAGGTGGATAGAATAATTAAACGTATTAGTAAAGTTCGATTCAATTAAGGGTCTCTACATAGCGCAGTACAGCATTATATCCAATTCAATGATCTGATGAAACCATTAATCACGTCAAATCTCAATAATAATAGGTTGTTTAGTGCATATGAATGTGTCATTAGGGATCTGTCATTTCCTACCTTAAAAATTACCTCAAGACTAAGACCTTGAGGAATTGTGACAGTGCAATGCGAGTGGCTGATGTTGCTCATGGCGCGTAATGAAAATTGCCAAATCTCGCAAAATTTATTCAAACAATTTAACGCTAGTTTTCGAAAATTAAAATTCAACTTTCATATTTCGGAAAACTCTGAACAGATTATAATTCTAAAACGTTGTTTGAAATGGTACAGAAATGGACATATTTTTCCTAATTTTAACCACCTTGTAGTTTCCACCCTTATTTCCGTAATGCCAATGTAACACTTTGGGACACCCTGAATACTTAGGCCCTCTATTGATATTTGCTGATAAATATGGAATTGCGTCGGTACTGTATGCTGTATCAATTTTTATAAATCGGGCGGCGCCAGCGAAATTAATTGTTCTGCCCCTGTATAAGTAGCCACAGAGGATTTTTGATAAAGCAGAGAGAGACCATTTTCAATCTCGCGCTGCCAATGTTTACTTGACGACATTAAGGTCGGGCCAAGGGCTTGAGCAGTGCAGGCGAAAACTGAGTGGGGAAGCTGTAGGGTCGTTTTCGCACTGACAACAGTGCGGTCGCTGCTTCGTCTTCCATCGACGACAATCCGAAAACATACAATATGTAAAAACCGACAACGCCGAGCTCGAAGGAGGAGCTTCAGAAGGCTGCGTTGCCGCGTTGACTTTTAAGTAATTCGTTTTAGTCAATAAATTCAAGTAATAATACAACGTATTTACACAAATAATTTAATTGCTTCACTCTTTGGAACCATATGAGAAGTAATTAATTATTGCACATATGTTAAAAGATATCAGTACTTGATTAAGCAAGGGAGCCGTTATGAACATGAAGGAACAAATCCTTGCATTTAATATTCTCCAAGAGCACATGGTGGGCTCTTACACATATACTTGGTGGTATGTGTTTACTCATAGCACACGACGCATATGTCCTGTTTCTTAGATCTTTGTCATTTTGGACTACTGAATTATAATTCAGCAACTTCAAGTGACCTTATAAAAACAGTCAGCAGGATTCATGCCAGATGATACATGCTGTCCTGCCGTTGTTCCCACTCAATTGTTGGTGTAGTTGTCCAGAAATTGGCGCAATTAAACTAATCTAAACTGTGGCGGTGCACCAACATGCGTGAATCACATGCTATATCTCATCCTTAAATCAGCATATTCTAAATGTTCAGGAAGGTCGTACTCCAAAAACCTTCGGTACTGTTCGTCATTAAGTCTGTGTGGAAGAATGCAAGGTCCAACGAGATGATCACCGATAATTCCAACCCAAACGTTGAGAAAAAATTTTACTTGATGATGATTTTCTATGAGAGCATGCGGTTTCTCTGCGGCCCAAACATGGGTGTTGTGAAAATTGGTGTTGGTGTTACGAGCAAACGAACATTCATCTGTGAAAAGCACGTTACTTAGAAAATCAGGGCCATTGCGGACCGCGTTAATATGAGTTTTTCGTCTCAAAACTCTTCAAAGATTCACATTTTAAAATTTGTCCACATGCTTAATAACTACCCTTTACTGTCCTTGGCACTTATTACAGCATCGAGCGGTCAACCAATGGATGATCATTAAAAAAACCTCAAGTAGGTGTTGAAACATCAGAGGCATGTCTAGGCTCAATTCACCTGTTAATCTGTTGTCAGTCAAATGTTTAGTGGTAAATACCAAGTGGCTTAATCAACTCCCTACGGTTACGGTGCTCCGCCTACTGCGGGTTTTTTTAATGATCACCCGTTATAAGCTCTAAATGTTGGAACCAGAGATGTTGGTTTTAATTTTTTTTCCCGCGTTGGAAATTACAGAATGCTGTGGGAAAATAGTTGTTTGTCGGTCAATAATTTTACGAGTGTCTTTTGCCCCATGACTTGGGATCGGCGAAGTTTAAGATCTGGCGCAATAGAGAGCAGGTCTGTCGCGGTGCAAATCGAACATTGTGTCTGTGGTGCGAATTCTAGAACTCGAGCAATTGGCGAAGGTAGTACCGACACCACCAACCAGTCAGTAGACTTTTATATCACACATGTGAATACTGGGCCAAGGCGACCATCCATCGATCGCCGTTGCACCGTCGTCGTTGTCGCGGGATTAGTAGTCGTAGGAACGAAAAAAAAACGGTACGGCGATTCTCGGAACTCAGAAAACAAAAGACTGCTGCTGCTGCCAATGCCGTCGCGGTGACGTAAGCGCGATTAATTTTCATGGTAAATGTCAGTTCCTCTTCGGATAACAAACCGGCCGAGTACGACCATGGTGTTTGTTCGGGCTATTATTATTATTATTGCCGATGTTGTTATTTACTTTGAGGCGCGATTTAAATAAACGATTTGACCTGAGCACAAACGCGGTGCCTGTGACGTAACCAGCTAATTAGTTCCCCGATCGCGGCTCAGGAAATCTCTGGATGTTAGTGAGTAGTAACAGTGATTTATCTTCGTCTTTGTACTAATAATAACACTGTTAAAGCAGCAGCCTGTTTGTACCTGTTTAATGATTTCCAAACAGATCATTAAAGTAATCTCGGTTGAGGACTTGGGGAATGATGGCTGCGATAGATATATTATTATTGTTAATATTTGCTGCCCAAACGCAAACGATAGAAACCTACGCCAATGTTATCTAATGTACTACATGATTAGGTAGACGAAGTTCAAGTTTGTGCGTATTAGGCTCAGGCATGGCTAATCTCGTTGAGTTGTGACTTCTATTATTGTTCATGGAATGCTAAACAATGTTTAGTTTGGTCAAGGCGCCGTTTTCTAACACTTTTTACGGTAATTTGAGAACAGGTGAGCGAAGATAAGTTTGTTTCATAAGTTTTTATTGAGCTTCAGACCGGCCAAAAAAGACCTGCGCCGCTCGTTCATTGGATAAGGGCCTTAACTCGAAATAAATAGATAAATACACAGTGTTATTGTTGCAATTATTGCTGCTTAACGAGTGTTAGTTAAATAATAATGCAATACACAAGTTCTGCATTAAATCTATCAATAGAAAACGCTTTCAGTCAGATTCTTATAGGCGAAAAAGTGACTTACACAAACGTAGGATTTAGTCAGGAGGGAATTCATGATTTTTCTGTATTCCTCAGGGTCAAGTGGCACGAAAGTTTGTAATGTGTTTTCACTGGAATGTTTACTGCCACAGCCCAATAGAAGCTGTCGACCGAAAAACACCACATGAATCACCTTTACAAATTTTCCTTATGGCTCATTTGGAAAAAAACAGCGAAATGCGTCGTTCCTGTTAAAAACACCCCGTATGTCAGTTTCCTTTAGTATATTTAAAGGTTATAAGCATTTAACATCTGCATACCCTTGAGTCGGTTTCGGCATTTTACAGAAAAAATTACTTTCTAAGCATTAAGCCTGATTTATAAACTCGACATTGGATTCACATTTGGTATTGACTTTAGATTGAAACATTAAATACCAATAAATTTAATTGTCCCACATATACAGGGTTACTCGGCTCAGTCTCGGTCTTGTATATCGATATCGAGACCGAGAACTACACAGTCTTGGTCCTGGTCTCAGCTCGAACGTGAGTCCGAGGCTAGTCTCGCGTGGCATCGCGAAGTTAATCGCCAAACTTGAGTTGAAACTGGTGACTTGTCGTTTTTGTATCACAATAAAAATGTTAAAAATAATGAATATTCTCGGTCAGGCAGTCCTCCCAGAACTATTTGAAAAACTACGCGGGAAAACGCTGTGGACGTTTTACGTATTTTTTTGTTCATGTATTAAAGAAAATAATTACTGATATTTCTTAATTCACGTCTATAAACGGTATAGTACGGTATCGGTGGGCCGCTCGCATTGACCTCGCGTCTTTTAAATGGAACGCTGTGAGTTTTCGCACGCCGGCAAGTGCTTTTCAATTGTAGCTTTTAGCTGCAATCTCGGTCAACAGCCGTCTGGTCGACTACAATGGCACACTACTTGGTTTTTCATAACAACTATTTTTATTTTCATATATATTTTTAGTTATTGTGTGTATTGTATCTGGAATTTTATTTTGTTGTGACATAACGTTTCCCCTCTGCAGTTGTTGTTGTAAGTCGAAAACTATTTAATTTATATATGTGTGTTAACAAAAAATATTTGGAATTCAATCCAGAATAATAATAATAATAATAATAACAATACATGACTTTTATTCCACATTCAATAATAATATGATGTGCAATACGTGCATAAATGCGTTCAACAAGCGCAGTGTAGCCAAAAGCTACTCTAGCTAACCTGTACAGTGCAGATGAAAGAAAGCAATGAAAAAAAATGACAAAACATGAATATCAGATGAATTTATTGCATGTATTGATTTAGCCTCAAAATTCCAAAACCAAATTTTATCTTTTGCTTCATTTTTTCAATTATCTGCTTTATTATATAGCTTTTATGCGCAATTTCATTCTCTATCTATCAATAATAATCGATTTCAATCAGTGGAATAAGTGAACAGCAGATTTGCAAACCAATTTTATATTTTTGACATTGATGCTCGTAGCAAAACCGTAGCATAACGTTGATCAAGGTGGACTATGCATAGACGGTGCCGACGTTCTCTCAAAATCATAATCCTATCGTATTATGCAGAAATGTGTCATAGGACTTACGAGTCACCCTGAATTCTGTAGTTTGAAAAGCGTTTCACACACAATATTTCCTCGCACTTTATGATATTTTTGCCGTGACATTATGAACGAAATACAAATACTCAACTGCATTGCTTGACTTGCATTTCATCTACTTTACTTATGAAGATCAGAATTAACAAAAGCTTTTTTAAGTGAATTAATCATCTGCCCTACGTAATAATATTACGTCAAAATAGCAAAAACCATCGATTACCTACCTACCTCTACATAATCTCAATTCGGGCAGAGCACATAAGCAAACATATTGACGGATTCTTATGAGTATTTAAAAAAGTGCAGTAAACATCGCTGATAAATTTAGGTTATAGCAGTATATACCTCATATCAGCGTTTTGCAAATTAATCACCAGTAGCGACTCGTTAGCGACTTTAAAGGGCCACCTGGTGGTCATGGCGTGACCCGTTTGCATCTGTCCTTTTCAATAAATTTCCTCCCGATAAAGTGTACAAATCTTTGGGATTCCTCAAGCCCCACTCGCCCCGCTCATGTCTGGATTCTTTGAAAACTTGTTGCTTTTGAATAGCGCTGCTTTCGACGGGATGGATGTTGCTCTCGCTACCTGCACCCCCCTCTCTCCGCCCTCGCCCCGGACCAACCCTCGGTCGTACACCGGGTGCAGTCACGTCTCTTTCTTAACTTTGGCAAAGTTTCGTAAAAATGTATGGTCCGTCATGTTGACCGGGGGTAGTTACCTTTGTGACGTTCAGGTAATTTTGTCCCAGAATTTCGGTACAAAAGGACACCACGTGGTGTGGCTAGTTAGAGAGTGCTTGTTTATGGGGGTACGCCACCCAAGAATGGTGAGTCTTTGGCATTAGTCTGATTAGATCTGCACGCGGCGGTAGCGTTTACTCCACGAGTGTCGGTCGTTGAGAAAATCCTTATCTGCGCGAACGTTGTCTGCGTACGATTTTACCATACACCGGGCAATTATACATTTAAAAAGATAACAAAATTCAGTTTCGTCGTATTAGTCGAGTCACCAACAAGCCAGATAAGAAAATTTACTTGACTCGGCAGATGATAAACTGTTTGGCATTTTGTCACGCCCGTGGTTCATGTGGTTCGACAAGAGCCGACCGGGAAAATTCGAAGTTTCTTTAAGTTTTCGAACGTTCGCTGCACGAGTCTTCTGCTGAGCAACGCGCTTCTGCAAACTATGTGGTATCCTCGTCGGATAACTCACCTCCCAAGTGCTACAGTCCCTAACAACATTGATAGCGAAGCGTATATTATGTCCATTTACAAAATTCGCCCAGTATATAGAAACGGAAATATTGTCGTAAGTATTCTGCACAACTCGCTAGTACCTCAGCTTCTTTTATCGGAGCTTTAGCCGATTGTTGCCGAGCCACGTGAGATGTTATAGATTTACAAATTTGATTTCCATTTATCAAGCTTAAAATACTAGACCGATAATAGGAGTAATTTTCTTATCAGCCAGATTAATGATGTAGGTATGTATCAATATTCTTATACAATCTTCAATATTTTAGATTTTACTTAAAACATCTTTCCAACGCCCAAATGAAGATTCTTGACCGGTGTCATTTAAAATTGTATTATACTTTATCAATGCGTATATCAAAAGGTCAATGATTTATCTGAATTTCACGAGCATTAAAGTAGCACCCAAAATAGTTATTTACGTTACCAGTCCAGTAGGTGACTTGTTACAGTCCGGTTTCTTTATGGACGAGGCGACGTCGGGGGCCAAGGCTGGAAAATGTCAGTGAGTGCTGTAGAAAAACGATTAATAGACATCTGTTTTATATTATTTAGTTTCATACGTGATTTGCAAAGAATTTATGGTCTAGGTCAAAAGAAATAATGTTTCTTGAAAATATGGTGAACGATATTTTAGTCTGAATTTTTCAACTTTGATGCAGTCGGGCGGGATTAGGTATTTATCGAACCTTGTCAGGCTGGCTTATTTGTTTTATAATTTAAAAAGTTAACATTGCAATGTTTCAAATTATCTTTAGGTTAAAATTAGTGCTCACCGTGGTCATAGCAAGAGAGAAATGTGCAATTTCAACGACTGCAATTTTTCAAACGATAGATCCCTGAATCCGGTAAGGTTGCCTAGCAACGACATTACATTAATCTTCGACTTGCTGGCAACAAATCAGCACAGGGTTAACTGATCTACCCAGACAGTATAAAATAAAATGTAACCAATTCTAAATGTAACAGGCCACACATCAACGTATATAGTGCGATAATATTCGTATCTTTAATACATGAATTGATAGTCGCCAACCTGAGCTAAAACAATTTTTTTAACTTAAATCAAAATCCGGAAACTCATCTGAATTGGTCGTGGAAAAGTTCATTGATTCGCAATTTTTATATCTTCAATTCAATACACTTGTGTCTATGCGAATAACAATGGCCACGAAATCTATAGGTTCCGTTTTATCTTATCGTTGGTTGTTTTTGCGTTTGATGTGTGTTCGTCGAACCTTGTTTTCCTATGTGAAAAATAAAAAATGGCATGTCTTGTGGTCAATCGAGTTGACCGTAGTTGGTGTAGCAAATACTAATGTGCGATGATGAAAACGTAACGTAAGTCAACAAAAGGGTGATTTCATGTTTGCCATTATTGGGCAATTTGTGGCAATTTTTAAGGACATTGAATTCAAAAGGAGCAATGCACCAGAACAAGGTATTCGATAACGATTTTATTTTGATATAATTATTAGGTATTACACATGTTTGCATGTCGCTGCAATAACTTCTGGATTATGCCGACAATAATAATTACTAATGCTGAATTATTAGCTTGTTAAAAAGTGTTTTGTTAGTTAGGCAATGTTACCTTAGTCCTTGGTAGTAAAGCTGACGTTATGGCATTCATCTGTGAATTGCATCAAATTCTAGAATGAATATATTATTTTCAGTTTCCGGTAATATGGCGGAAATATGATAATTTAAAGACAAGAACGTACTGAACATCAACAAGATTAAATCTAACGCGTCTGTAAGCATTCCTTCTTTTATTACTCGTTCCGCTATAAGAGATGATTGCTTATAAATACTATTATAGAAGCCGAGTTAAGCTATCAATAAGTTTAGCTTAAAAGGAATTAGGCGTCGTCCGCTTTGTCTATTTTGTAAGGGACAACCATAATTTTGTTGCGGCTTTTTATTGACACGTTCAAAAATCGCTAAATAAAAGATTCATCTCTATCAGTGAAGAGCTGTAATTTCGGAGCAGCGGGTGTTGTATTAAAATCCATCGCATTATTCTCAATTGAATTATCAGCTGTTAGGTAGGAAAGTTTTATACATCAGAAATTGTACGTATCATAGAAAAATACCGAAGATAAAAAGCAATTATGCAGGCACTAATACTGTTTTAATTTTGAGAAGTTACCGAAAAAATGATAACCCGTTTCTTACATGTTACATATTAGATTTACACCGTTCTTTGAAAGAGTTTTCATTCGGACAGGAAGTAGTTGCATTGGGTTACAGCATCTGCTAGAAAAATATTTCCACTTGTATTTTAACCGGCTCTGAAAGCTTTCACTCTAATATTCTTAAATTTTTTACATTTTCTTAAAGGCATGCAAAAATACACGTACATTTACACACGTATATGGAAGGTTATTAATACAGAGCACATCGTGTGACGGTTGCATGTACTTTACGAACATGATTGAAATATTGTTATGGTTTTATTTTCCTAGTAAATTAACGATACCTTTCATGGACCATGAAAACCTATGTTGGGTAATTGTGATATCACGTCTTCAGAGTACTGATATTTTGCTACTATTGTAGCGGCTTCTTTATTCTCTTAGTAATTCTACTGACGGGAAAATGTCAGATAAATTTACAGCAGGTTTGTAATTTCATTGATTTGGACTAGGACGATGATACAGTCTGAATATTGAACTTGCGGAGTTGCGTCATCACTTGTGAAGTTGTCTCTAATTGGCAACACATCCTAAATAAGATTTACCTGTAATTAGAGAGTTGTTGAGGTTGTGTTTCCGTTAGAGGTAGTGAACTTAAACTGGTGCTATACGATTTTATGTTGGACGTGGCGACAATTTGAAAACTGAATTTCTTCTCAAGACACTCTTTTTTAACTACAAGATACAAGTTGTTTAGACTTTTGCCTTCAAAATAAACCGGCCGGCAAAAGGACCGATTACACCGAAATTTTTCACAAAAACGCTTACATAAATATTCATTTATTCAGCTTAACTGTGATAAATGGGTTGAATAAACATTTTAAAGTATTAATAACGAAGCAAAACTAAATCAGTTCATAATTTGCAACTATGCAGATATGGGATCTAATTTTTTTCTATGCAATGGTTTGGTGTGCTCGGGTTTCTTTGCCGGCCATTATTCAGTGTGTTTAACACGAAGGAATGGAAAAGAATCGAGGCCGTTTATAATAAGTTGTAAATAGGTAAAAAAGATCAAATGGACATTCTCATAATTTATTAATAATATATACAAATATCTTCAATATCAGACATTAACACAAAATAATGTTTATTTCAAGATCGTATACCAATCGAGTGAACGCCCACATCCGGACTTGAAGTTGTTCCACTTTACAGCAGTCCAATCAAAAGTGCATTTAGGGTATTTATTTTCATAAAACAAGTTATTTTTATATATAAATACGCAAAAGAAACCAATTAACCATTTTTTTATCATTTCTGTATATGTGTGTAAAATCAATTAAGCAAAAATTTATAAAATAAGATTAACTGTTTGTTCATTGCTGAAGGAAAGAGGAGCACTGTTTTTTGCATTATGCTTTTAACATATAGTATTGGACAAAACTAAAGCAATTTCTCGATTTCTTTTTGAAAAGAAAAATTTTTTGACAGGACATTTTGCTTGTAAATCGCTTTCAAGTGACCGTCGTTGTACAGTCTTGGATGACAGGTTTAAATTACCAATTGAGATCAAGATGAGGTTTGCAAACAGTTTCAAATCTGCTAAACAAGTACATTTGATGGGTCGATCAATTTTTTTTAAGCTTTTACGTAGCCTTCCAGGCTTGAGATTCACTACACATCCTAAAATTTGATCATTTTGAATTTTTTTTGAAACAATGTCTTTTCTAGCACCATAAGCATCTGTTATCTACTTGTGTAATTTACCGGACTTACAGATCTCAACAATTTTTACTTTAGAGTCTACTGAATAATGAACACCACGAGACATATTTAAATCTAACATCCATTTCGAAATAGAGTGAAATTCAAATAATAAACTAAATTTACTATTAAGTTTTTTAAATTGTGTCCCACGTACCGTTTTAGATTTTTCATATTTCAAATCAGAAAAACTAAAAGCACATCGAAAGTAAACAAATATTACCTTCATGAACAAAAGCGTTGCAAATAAAATATGATCATATTAGCATCCAATATTACTACTTTTTTGCAATTTTACGTAGTTGCTCTTATTTCGTCTGATACTGTTCATATATTGCATATCAAAAGGAAGTGTAGGCACTAAAAGCTTTGATGGCCTGGAACACTCCAGCCGGGAGCTCTCTTTACAGAACTCTAATATAATGATTTCAAATATAAACATTTAAGTAAGTGAGATAATAAGTAAGTACTTACTTCGTGCACTGCAGCTGCAGGTAAAAGAGGTCGTCCTACATCTTTTTGTTTATTAAATTAATTAATTGGATTTAACATGAATTTCCGCTCCTTTTCAGTAAGTTACCATTTCAATTATCATTTGAATAAAATGACAAATTGACAAGCTTTGCAGCCAAAGAAAATGAAATATATGTTAGCACTGTTAAGTGATAGGTATTTCACCGACGCGCGACATCCAGTAAATGTATGTTAATGGCAAGTCTATGATGCAACTCCACAAGCTCAATACTCAAACTTTATTTGCATTCTTATTTAGCTTATGGGATTATTTAATTAGTATTATTCGATTATACCAGTTATCAGTGATTCGAATAATTTGATTAATCGTGCATCATCCTTTTTGGAACATTGACCTGATCCAACGTTTTTTGTGCTGTTTTTTATCTTCATTTTGACTGTCATTAAAAGTCCTTTGATGCAAGTTATTTTCTTTATAAACACGCCAATTAGATTAATCTGATGGCCTCAGTTAATCAAGGTAAACTCTATAGTTTGTCCTTCGTTGGCCCTACCAATTTACTGCTAGCAGTTTTCCTGGCAAGAATACTAGCAGATTTTTTCTTGTCAAAAAGATTAGGCTTGAGTATAAGAACCCTCAAATAGACGAGAGTTTTTCCTTTCTCTGTTTCATTCGGGGATTCTTTTTTCCCCTCCAATTTCTTAAAGTTATTGTTTCTTTCATTTCTTCAATCTCATATCATTGGGTGCTGGGTGCAGTCCCAGTTAGATCGAAAATTTTTGGGGCCAAAGTGGAGCATGACTGGCCATAGCAAAGAAGACAGAGAGCGTTGTGGTGTACGCCACGCTTATTCATTTTACATTTTCTGTTCACATAGCCATCGTACATCTTACAAGTTATATTGCCCCTTACTACCTTTATTTATAAAATATTCTGCGTTATTCGAGCGTAATTCCGTAGATTTGTTGATTAGATTGAACAAAAAATTATCACTATCTAATAATATATATTTTTTAGCTCCTGAACGAGAAAAACGACGATGACGATATCGAAGCGAAAGCGGGTATGAAAAAAGGCAGCGAACTGCTTCAACAGCTGCTAAAGAAAGACAGCGACGAAGATGATGAGAAGAAAAACGAGAATAACCCGCACGAGGATACTCTCCTCAGGAATTTGGGATTCCCCACGGCTTCATCCGCAGATCGACGAGGTGCGAAGCGCTCCAGCGACGAAAAAGACGATCGGGACTCGAAAAGATCCAATAATGGTTCTCAGGTTAGTTCAAATCGTAATAAATTCTCGACTCAATTTCCCTATTTTCGCATCTAATAACTTACTTGCACAACAACTCTTCCCATCACACACCCTCATTACATACTAAATTTGTAGGTTTCATCTTCTGGATCGTCGGAAAAGAGCGAGATATACAGGAGAAATCAAATGTTGGCCTCTTTGTTGGAGAATCCGACGCCAACGCCACCGTCAATCCCACCCATTCCTGCTAGTGTGATCTCAGCTACACCGCAAGAGAAGTTGCCCCGCGTGATTACGGATCCGGCAAAGTTAATAGGTGGCACCATGTCACAAAACAACAACAACAACAACGTTGGGCGGCATAACGTCAACAGGATGGCCAATAGGCAACAGATTAGCTACCTCAACAACAATAACAACAATTTCCAGAACGTAAGTGTGGCATTTAAAAATATCGCTTTTAAATCCAAATTGAAATGGTTTTTATCCTTTACAGAGAACTATGGCTAATATTATGTACAACAACCAGTCGACCTCCGCTGATAACAGTGGTTGGAATGAGAACAATAACATCCAGGGACTGATGGCCGATCCGGATCTGTCTGAAATTCTGGACACGGTGCTGGATTTCGTACCGGATGCCAACGTTTTACAACTGGAATCTAACGAGGGTCACCAAACAACTAGCTCCCAGTTGAGCGAAATGGCTGCCATCAAAAACATTCAGAACTTGTTGATGCAGTGCGAGAAGGCAGTACCGTCTCCCAACGTGTCATTGCCGGCCCGCCCCCCTGCTTATAGCACAAATGTGAGCTTCTAGTGATAATGAAGGGGCAATAATCGTTATTGTTCGTTACAGGTTTCCACACAAAACAGCATGGCTTATCCTCCGCCCAATTATCCTCAAAACGTGAAATATACGAGATTGGGTGTCCGAGGGACACTCCTGCCCCAGTATGCAACCGCTGGAAACATTGGTACCCAACAGTTGCTGGTCGAGCAACAGAGAAAGCTACAAAGACAGGCAGAGGAGCAAAAGAGACGTCTATTGCAGCAGCAGGTGCACTATTAACTTTAGCTTTTTAAATGATTATGATAATTATAAAGTGTACATAACGAGAGAGAAATTGAAAAAATTGCTCTTTCTTTAACTCAAGCTAGCTTGCGTTAAACAATTAACACATTACTATTTAATTTGTAGTGTTTGGTGTATAGTCACTGGTAGTTTGTGTAATTTTTTCACAACACAACCCAATATGTAATAATAAAATTATTATTTTTTGTTTATTATTTGTCGCAATAGAAGCAACAGCAGCTTTTGATTCCGTCCAATGCAACAGCCGCCGAAATGAATTCCATTCAGAACATCGACAGTCTGTTAAACAACACGGTCGCGCCCAACGTCACTTTGCAGCGATCTAACAGCTTGCCGCAGGAGTCGCAATTATCGCCGAATTACGCCGCCGGCCAGTTGCAGGGCTCAAATTCCGTTAGTTAATTTTTTGGTAGTAATGCAGTTTTTTCAAATGAATATTTTCAGCTGAATCAATCGAACCAAAGAGCTACACTGCCACAACCGACCCAGACGCAGCCTTACTCTCCCCACTCACAAATGCCGTCTCCTTTGGGACAGCAGTCGTTCCAAACACCAACTACCGCCCCCGGAGGGTATAATCAACAGCAGCGCTTATCGCCTCAGGCTCAATTCAATGCGCAGCTTTCGCCAAGACAAAGTTACCCTCAAGTGAGCACAAGTGGAGGGACTGGGCCTGGCTGGCAACAGCAGCAGCAGCGCCTGACCGCGCAAAATCCTATGTTGAATGCTCAATTAACTGTAAGTTTGTTTGATGATTCCATCTTCATTATACTCGCATTTTCATTAGTCATTTTTCATCTCGCTTCTTTCCTCTCTTTCTCTGTCTCTATCTATGCTCTGTTTCTATCTATCTCTCTAGGGCGCTCTAACGGGACGCGGCAATTTTCAGAGATCATCGCCAGCGCAACAAGGTGCACAACAACAAAGACAGTCGCCCTTTGGGGGCGACCAATTTACCGCCCCTGCCTCGCCCACTGCCGCCTTCAACCAGAGTCAGTTTTTGAGACTGCAGCGAGCCAATAGTGTACCGAACGCTGCCTCTCAAATGCCCGGTAAGTTCCCAGTTTAGATTAGGTTTAATCGACCACAGAGTAGAATATACGTTACATTCGAAAATTTACTGGGCTCAGGTACCAGACCATTTCGTGGGCCCGTGTATAGAACATCCTCTGCTAATAAGAATTCAATCCCCTGGTGCCCATTGACAGTGAATTTTGGAAGGTGCCCATATTGGGAAGTAATGGAATATTCAATGGTTTCGATCCGAAAGGAAAATCCTAAAAATCTGTAGGATCCATTTTAATGGGAATGATCAGATTATTCATAATACGTGTCTGCTCTAATACCTCAATTACTATATGCTACGTTTGATCTCATAATTTTTAAGTAATTGATTCTGTCGGCTCAATGTGTACGAACTTTTTCATTTTATCATTTATTCTGATCCCGGCGCACTTTCTAATTGCGCCTATGAGCATATTGTGTTAAAGCATACATGTTGCGAATTGCAATTGCGACATTATATCCATATATTCTACATCGAAAAATAATATTTACCAAGTTTGCTATATAAACTTTATTCGATTAACACTTCGTTACCGAGACACAGAGTATCAAAGTCTAAAAAAGTTAAATTTATAAATTGTTGCCAAACGGCTGGAGATATTTCAGCATTCACACAATATTAGGATGGTAATATCTGCTCTTCGCATCTTCAATTATTTATACGGGGAAAACATCTGCTTGCTCTCCGTGGAAAACTTATAGTGTTTTAATAGTTGAATTATCATATCTTCAGTTTCCTCTGTGCATTAGACAAGAATTTTTTGTTAAGTAGAAAGCATGACGATAAATAGATATCTGATAATAAACGGCATATTAACTGATTCTGTAGATAATGTACAATTAGCTGCCTCCTGTGGTTTTGCCATACGATACTTTTTATGCATGTTAGGTCTCTTATTCTCTTGTATTTTCCTCAATGATAGCCATCATTTTCCTCTTTTGGCTATTGTACAGATATTTTAATCGTAAGTGTAATTCTTTTGACGCAGAAATTACGAGACGAAGCTCAAAAGAATAACACTGACAAATAAGCATTATTTCCGACGTGGATGATTGGTAAAATTTGACTGGCATGTGGTACTTACTACAGGTTATAATTTACGACATATTTTTAACATTACTTTTAGTAGTTCGGCTCGGTTAAGGTTCTGGATTGGTAGTTTAGCTATTTTATTAATGCATCTTTTTAGCTGATTAATAGAGCTATTGTTTATTCTTCAAAACTTGCCAAATTCTAACGGAGAGGTAGTGAACATCTCGATGTGCGAGGTGGCCAACACCAAATTTATTGATATAGTTGGAACGACAATTTCAAGTGACCCAAATACGCTTCCAATTGACATTTTTTCACGGATTCATGCACCATCTCGCACGTAAATGAATGAGAAAAATGATCATTTACGAGTTGTCCGTTAATAACAACTAGGATCTGACTGTACTTTTGATTTGGGTCAAAGTTTCATCGACGCTAATACTCTTCGAATAGTTAATCATTAGCTGCAACTAGACCTATGTACCTCTGGTAATTAACTTTTTTTGTCCTGAGTAATTCAAATAATTAAACCGGGGTGTGTCTATTTATAATTGATAACTCTGTACCGTCAAACCTACCGCGATCTTCATTGAGGAAACTACAACGGCGAATTCGTACGAAAGTACAGTTCAAAAACCACTCGGGCTGCCCATTTCCGTCCCTGTTTCTAAGCCGTCGCCCATGTTACAGGTGGGCTGGGCTCGCCCAGATCGTACGCCGGTCCCAACCAACCCCCACCCCACTATCCCTCAAATGCCCTACAGCCCATTCCCCAGTCTCCCATGCTCTATCCCACCCAACAAGACGCGTCCTATAACTGCTACGAACAGCAGCCGCAGCAAGCGGGCCTGACCGGTTACGAGCGCAGAGGTAGCGCGCCCTCCGCGCAACAACATATGCAGTCCGGTAAGTGTGACCAATCCAAACGCCGGGGGGGGGCGTGGCACGTTCGTTCAATGTCAATTATTCTCATTTGTGGCCGGCTTTCTCCATGGCGGAACGGGGGAATTGTGTTGTTCATCTACCACCATGTCGCACCTCATCAGCACACCGGCGCGGCTCCTATTCACATCTTAATATGTCATCGTATTTTTGTTTGTACTGCCCGATTCGTCACGTGTTCACCGCTTCTTGTCATCCACCCATTATGTGTCTTATCAACTATCACTCAAAAGAAGACCGCGCTCCAAACTGCACGTTTTTGGCTTGTTATTAATTATGCATGCTAGTGCTTGCTATAATATGTGTATGTAATCAATAAGTTTTGGGTAAATGTGGATAAAAGAGTCTTTGGATAAGACGGTCAATTTTGACTGACAGGTGTAGCTGGCGGTAATCCCACGTCGGAATTCGTGAGGCAGGAGCTACGGGCTGTGGTCGGCGCCAGAACCGCGCAGTCGCAGCCTTCGGTTGGTCAACGATCGGGACCGTCTCCGGCTCAACAGCTGCAGCAGCTTAGTCAACAGGGCACCGTCGACTTAGAGTCTTTGGGACTAACTTTCGAAGTGCCTGGTGAGTTTTAGATTAGTCACATCTGGTTCTTTAAGTCCGATATCTGCTGTTGTATCAATTATTGAGGTTATTAATGTTGTGTGTTAACATTTCCTTCCAACTGTACATTATTTTACTAACATTGTGCACATAATTTCTCATGTATGGAAGTTTCCTATAACTGATTAACGCGACTCCCTCTGACAAACTCTTGCGTTGTTAAAAAAAATGCTTTTGAAATTACCAACAAGACTATATTACCTCTATTAATATGTGTAAGTTACTGCTTTGTGTTTTTAAACGCTGTACAGGGTGACGTAGGAAATAGTTACCATTATCCACCTATGGGTACTTAAACATGTGAAGTCAAATGGTTATAATGGATGATCGTTCAAAAGCCCTCGCAGTAGTCTGAGAACCATCAACAGAGGGCGTTGATAATAAAACCATTTATTATTTTCCATAAAAATCTGATATTGACAATAGATGACAGATGAGCTTATCCAAAATATGACTAACCTTTCATCGCCTATTTGAGATTTTTTTTAATGATTCGGTGATGGGTTTTGCACAATGCTAATATTCAAATGCCGTTTTTCGTCTTAAAATACTTTTAGATGGTGCAAAAATCTTAAATTTGATGTTAAATGACAGGCTCCTTATTCCCATTTAAGGTAACTGTCTAAAACATATAGTACACAACAAAAGTATGAAACAAATTCATTTATGATTCCTGCCGTTTTGAAAACTATTTAATTTCTTCTTAAAAAAAAAAAAAATACGCATTCTAAAATAATGCGACAATCCTCTGAGCATTTTTACCAAAAATCGCCGCCTGAATTATGAATGAATTGGTTCCAGGTAGATTTTATAATCGATGTATCTGGCAATTTTCTTGTAATTAAATTTGATATAAGTGGCAATTCTTTTCTACGCCACCCTGATCGCACTTCACTGCTTTTGTATTTATTTTATTGAGCATTCGTAAAAGTTTAACCAACCTAAACAAACTAAGAAGTAGTGGAGTTTTAATTTTAGATGAAACTTGAGTTGAGTGATATAGGTATTTATTTTAAAGAGATTACTTTCTGCTATAGAAGGTATCTAATTTTTTATTACATATTTGTACAGAACTGACCCATGAAGTCTTATTTTTTTTCTTGACTGGTTAATCTCAAATTTCCATGCCCTCCGCTTTGCGTGTACATAGGGTGTTCTTTTCAAAACGAACCACTGGACATATCTCTTGATTGGGAGAAAAGTTTAAAATAATAATAAAAAAACGTCTCATTAGATATTTAAGGGGAAATTTAATTTGGCATTAGAGAGAATTGTATTGGTCACCTCGTCACCCCCATCGAGTGACATATTGCAAGTAAAATTCAATTTGCTATGAAACCATACCGAGAAAACTGAAATCGGCCAATGAAGTCAGAAGTTAGAAGGAAAAATGTGTACTAATGCAAATAGCATATTGAGATCAAGTAATTCATGTTATAAAGTGCTCAAAATGTGAGCCGTTATTAGCGAGACAATACTAGTCTGTTTTCAAATTCTTCGCGAACATTGACCAAAGTTTGTCCAGTAATACTTCTACGTTCCAAGAAAATTCTATCTTTCAATTATTGAATACTTTCAAGTAGAGTTCTAAATACCTTACTTTTTAAAAACCCCATAGGAAAAAGTCTAGTGGACTGAGATTTGGAGATCGTGGTGACCACTTTAATATACCTTTTCTGTCAATTCATTTTTCCGAAAATCGTTAATTGAGCCATTCTCGAACTGCTAAGGCATAGTGAGGAGGAACTCTATCTTGTTCTAAATGCATATTGTGTTCATCAAATTCCAAACGATTCTCGTCAACTGAATTTTCCATAGATTGGACGATAAGAAGGTCTAACATATTTTGTAAAAGGATCAGATACAGTTCGCCAGTTAAATTTTCTTCCAGAAAGAGGGGCCTAGTAATTTCGTTTCAATAAGGTCCTATCCAAACGTTGATGTTTTGTGGAAATTGAGTGTGACTTTCTTGAAATAAATGGGAATTTGCATTGTACCAGTATATACAGTCATGTTTATTAACATGTCCATACAAAAAGAAAATTGATTCGGCACTAAAACAAATATTTTTTATTAATTGAAAGTCACCTGCAATTCGCTAGTATATTATTTTGCAAAATTGGATCCTCCTCTCTGGATCATAATTGTCATCAATGAGTTGATACAACGTTTGCATTTTATAAGGAAAAAATGTATTCATTCTCAATGCTTTGTACACGAAACCAATTGAAATACTTGTGAACTTAGCGACATTCCTAATAGACAAAATTGGTTCTATGGCGATCGAGCCTAGCACTTAAATCTGACATTTTTCGTCCACAATTTTTATCTGTAGTTTTTTGTTACAAATAATCCGGATTCTTAAAATTTATGCGCCAACTCCATCACGTACTTAGTCCCACCTTTTTATCTTGATATCTCTCATTGAATCTTTTGAGGTTCTACGAGCGCATTTATTTTCTGCCTCATAAAGGAAAATGATTTCTGTTCTTTCAGCTAGGATATATCCCATTTTAAAATAACAATCTCGATGTAAAACTAACTACAAGAATATGACAAGTCAAATATCAAAATTCAACCGTTCGTAACAGTATTCAAAACATGCGTATTTGCAATATTTTATTTTATTGTTTGTAGCAAACGTATTTTAGGCCTATGCTAATATATATTTTTTCCCCTCTAACTCCCCACTTCATTAACGAATTTCTGTTTTCTTGATACAGTTACATAGCAAATTACCATTCGATTATTACATTATATAGCATTCGATGTGGGACACATTATTGATGAAATATCTAAGTGAGGGTAGCTGGAGGTGAGGGGGTAACCGTTACAATTCTCTCTAATATCAAATGAAACTTTATATTTAAATAGACGTTTTTATATTATTTAAAATTTTCCTTTCAATCAGATTTTTCGTATTGTTCGTTTTGAAATGAATACCCTGTATAATAAAAAAATGGAACTTGATTTTCACTTCCATAGTCTTTTTTGGCATAACTACTCGAAAAAGTATCGCACTTAGTAGCAAAGCCTATCGAGGTTTTATTCGCACATTTGGCAAACGAATTGCTACCAGAAAGTGACGTTTACATAGACTGAATTCTGGCTTATAAAACCTAAATGCATTACTTGAGGTCACTCCCTGAAAATTCCTGGTTTGATTGGGTCGTTCAGTTTCGACATAATCTAACGCAAGAGTTTTCTTATGGAAGTCGTCAATTCATGACTAACACACATGGCAGACGTAACAACTGTCAATATCAATACGGCACCTTGAACCTCCGCGATTTCTACTAACCCGCAAAAGACGGTCTCGGAAGCACTTCTTCCACCTCATCTCGCTCAGTGGAAAAGGTGCTTCGTTGGGGTAACGTACAATGACGTCATTGTTGCGTGCAGGTGCGAGTGAAAGCCCGAAACTTTGGGGCGCAATGGGGTCAGATATGGGCTCAATGTCTCCTCCGCAGCCGGCCACATCCAGGGTAAGCCACACATACACGCCACCTCCTCCTTCACTCCCCGGGTACTTCTGGATCTCTTTCATTTTCGCCATTTCTACTGAACGGAATTACCCGAGGATTGTTGTTGCTTGGTTTGCTTATGGCTCCTACTAATTTTCGTTGTTATCTTTCGAAAGAACACAGACGGAAGTTTAACTAATTGGCCTATTATGTCGATCTCTTTTATGACTGTGTTGCAAATGGTTTTGCATCGCGTAAACTTGGTTTTAACGTATTTGCACCGACTCTGCAACTATTTTTTTTTATTATCGTTTGATAATAATTAAGTACTGATAATTGCAGAACGGTCGACTCTTTTCATACAAACTTTAAGCACTGTAAATAGTACAGAAATAGTGACCGTTGTAAATAATACACGGGGTTTCACCCATATTAACAAATTCGTAATAAGCTTGAATTAGCTGGTGATTTGAAATGTTCTTATGACTTATCTTGCATCCCTTTTCACAGACTTCTATGGAGGAAGGCCGGGCAGGTGATCACACAAAAACGTCGCTCCTGCAGCAGCTACTCTCCGATCAGAGCAAGTAAAGCGACGACGCTTGATGTTCGATGTTAAAACTTACTGGAAAACATGTGTTTTAGAAAGAATCTGTCTATGTATGTAATAACCGTTACTATTAGGAACCAACTTAATCCAGGTGTTACTGAATCTATTTGTCTGTCTCTGTAGTATATAAATGTGAACCAAAGATATGTCGTGCCGACGTGTACACTGTCGGCCTTGTTGTATTTGCTCATGATGTGATTGTACCATATTTCTAAGTATGGCGACGGAGTCGGCTAAAACACTTTTTTCTACGTTCTCTGTCCTTATATCCTTAACCTTATTAATTTTACTTACGTCACGGTTAATAAGAACGCGTACATAATAACCGGGGAGTTGACACTGTTTATAATCGGACGATCTGAAGGGGTCAAACCGCCAGATGTATATAGAAACTAGATCAGAGAGAAAACAGAAATATAATTCTACTAGGTACCTCAATCGTTTGAGGCGATGTTGTCGCCTTCTCCGCGGTTAAAACCATGGGGAAGCCGACGAAAAGCGGCAACGCGGCCTCAAGTACCGCAGGCTGTAATCTAGACAGGTTAGCTGTATCGAAAGTGCATTACTATTTGCTTGTTGTATAATATTATGTTTTGGTAGCGAGCGGGTGGTATCGCGCAGGTCGACGCCTTGTGCAGGGCCCGAGAAAGTGCAGTTGTACATAGTTTTAGATAATGTTAATACGTATGTATATTATTAACTAGGAGTATATTTTATTAGTGGATTTGTTCTGAGAAAACCAGCGCCCTGCCAAGGGCGCCCACTGGACGCCCTTGGCAGGGGAGTATTCGTGTCTCGGCCGCCCCCTCCACCCGACGGGACCGTTTTGAAAATAGTAACTGTTAATATTTTATACATAATTTAAAGTACGTTATTTGAATGAGTCGTTTTTGTTGGACATTGTGATAGGCATGCGCCATGTTACTGTTGCTAGGTCGATCCTAGGGATTATTATTTTTAGTCGATAGACTTCATAATATTTGGATTGTATTGTCAATTACCCGCTTCCTCACCCTCAAATCTGATTCAGAGTTTATGATGAACAAATTGACAGACAAAAGGCATTATTTAATTATTACACAGATATTTTTTGTACATTATTGGAGTTTTGAAATATATTATATATACCAAAATAAAAACGATTTAAAAATGACAACATTATGGATTTTATTGTGGAACATCTCAATATGACTACATAAAGAGATAAATGGTCTATGATTATCTAAAAATCTTTCAGATACGAAGTTAAAAAATTAAACTTTCGTGTAAAAAAAATACTTCACGTCGTATAGACCATACATCTTTAATACTTACAGGTTCTCTTTACTGATAGTTGTAGTGGAACTATTTTCTAGGTGATGTAATGTTTTTGGTTCAATCAAATTCAGTTGCTTTTGCGCCCATCTAAAAGTAAAAAATAATTATTACATTTTTATGAAAACCCATACAGAATTCGGAAATGTGCATCAGAATACATCTTTTCTTTTTTTAACGAATAAAAAAATTTGTAACATCTGCTATAAATGCAGATTTTTTTCTATTATGTAATGTTTAGTATGGCCATTCATGCCTAGATGGCGTGTGATAGATTTCTTTTCATAAATGAAGGTTACTTAGTGAAGTAGTGTATAGATGGCGCCAAGGTAAGACATTCTTTATATACATATTTTGGTCAATATATAATGTGTAAAGATAAATCTAAGATCTCATAGTAAACAATAAGAGATACGAGGTGGCTTAAATTATAAAAGAATGTTGCCTAACTGTTACGTTAACAACATGATGATGGTTTGAAATTTGTTTGAATTTTCTAGTCGGTAAAATAATTCAAGTGCGGAAAAATCAAAATAAAATATTATAAAGAGATTTTTTCATTGCGAATCGAAAATCTTTTCAAATACATAAAAATATAACAGAATATTTTTTAGATGGACTCCATATTAATTTCTATATATTTCAGACAAGATTTATCTTTTAACTGTTGTAAGGACTTCTTTAAATATCCGTATCTTAGACATACTGTAGAGATATTCGACATCCACCTTTCGTTTCTAAAAATACCTCTCCCTATGATACATCGCAACAGCAAACTGCATTATCCCTTTATTAGCTAAACCATGCCCGGGGGATGTATTTTATTTGGGTCAAACCTTCCGTTTTCTCAATGAAATTGAAAACTACACTCCCACGCCCTAATCAGGGATCAGGGACGATGAGTTAGAGGTCGACGCGAGCGCTGCGGATAGTGAATTCTGGGCGTGGGCTGCAAGAGAAAAAAACAACTAAGTACATATAATAACTTAATAAAACGAAAGTCAAAATGCTTTTTCGGTAGATATTTATGAAATATAAGTATTATTTTATACGTTATTATAACGTTACAATCAAAACGACCTCTAGCTTATTTAATGCAGCGAAAGCGGAGACTATTGCCAGCACTCACGCACAACGCGCTAAAACGACCTTTTTAGGCTGTTGATGGGCAATCACCCGCTGCATTTTCGGGGGTCAACGACTCGTTCCCCACAAGAATGCACCCGAGGTTGTTCGCCTTGCACAATCCGAAGTTTGTTTTGGTGACGAATAAGACCTCTGCTAACTAAATAAACCAGATGAAAAGAAACGTTGGACAGAGTAGAGGAACTGCGTTCGTTCTAACATTGGAACAACGTTAGAATTCTTTAAACATTATATACACAATAATGCTTTACGCGAGCTTAGATATTTATAACATCGCTCCATCCTCTCCAACGAAAACGCCAGGTCCCTCCCCAAAAGACAACCAGAAATACGCAACCCCAAACCAACAGGTCGATAAACTAGGGTAAGCTTGAGACTCGTGCGGCACGTGCCGCACATTGTTGCCGAACCACACATCCGACCCCTATCAAACACGCACAATCAACCCCCTACGTTCTCCCCGAAGTGACAACGGCGCCCGTCACATGACAACGTACATAATAGACGGTGCGTTGAACTGTCGAATTTTCGGAGGTACCAAAATCAATCGCTTGAAAATTTGGGGAAAGAGAAAGGTTGCCCAGGGCAACAACCAGCTACGCATTATTTGCGTAAAAGAGGGAAAAGGAACTCTATGAACTAGGCGCAAACATAGAGGAAAATCCAAAGAAGGGTCAACGCACATTTAATGTCTGATGTAAATGCGTGACCTAATTTTGTTCTCTCAGGTCCCGTGAGTGCTTTTTGGGAGGTCGATGGCCGGGTAGTACCAACTAATACACAAATGCAGAGGTTGACGGCCCGAGGAAACCCGGAGTTTATTTTAGAGTGTTGTTTGGAACCCGAGAAGAGGCACTGAGTGTCAAATGTCTTCGTAAGTTATGTGCTGGTGTCTTAGTCTCCTTTCCAACTTAAAAAATAATTGTTGAAATCTGAGGTTAAGGGATTTGAAAATGGGTGGATTGGATGGGAAAATGATACAACTTTCACGTCTCTCAGATCGTCCGCAGCGTACATGAAATAATTTCTTGCGCAGGTTCCCTCAGTAACACTTCAACGAAAACTCTCATAAAGCATGATCTACTTAAACTGCGATGTTGAGTTTCGATGGAAGTGAGCTCCAACAGCACAGATTGCCAACAAAGAAAAATCAGCGTATGGCAATCTGGAAAGCGAAAAAGAAAAGTAGATATGCATTAACACACGCACTGGATGTCTATTTTCAAAAGTGGGTCATACGAAAAGGAGGGAATTACCGTATTGGATCCAGTTATAAATTGGATGGGGTCCGCAGTGCACTAACCAATCAAACAAGGATAAAAGCAGAGGACCAGGCAAAGAAACGATATAATCGTCTCGTTAACTTAACATGCGTTGCAACTTTTTTTACATTAAATAGTAAGAAAAATGTGAAATTTTGCCTAGCGGGGAGACGACTGTTCCATGAACATCGAACTTAAATATTATATAATTAAAATTGTGGTATCGGCAACACGGCGTACGCATCTTTACGCAAAATCAATTCGAAGCGCGACGGCAACAGCGCGTTATTTTACTTTCTTCCACCGGCAGGACCGTATTTACCTAAATGTTGCCCGACGAATCATTTTTAATTACAAAGACACGTTTTATCGAGAAAAACATAAAGGTGACCTTTGAACAGTGTAAGAATCTTAATGCAGCTTTACTGCAAACTTCGCTGAACTTTTAACTAACCTAAACTAACCTGAACTGCTATGGGTTAAAATGCGGGACCAAGGATATACGTTTGGAAACGTAATGCCAGGAACCAAGTGAATCTGGAAGGAACCTATCATGATAATATTTTTAGGTTTTTCCCACGTGAACGATAATGTGAGAAAAAAACGCGGCTGTTCCGGTCCTGTGTTACGCATGAAAATATAGGCCTCTCCCAGGCAGGCCCTGGCCGAATTTCTTTACGCACTAGCTAGTTCAGTGACCATCCAGAGGGGGGGACAAGTCAATAACCCGCCTGCCCCAGTTTTCGCCCCCGACGATTAAAACCGAAGGGGGATCACTCTCCCTTTCGCGTTGAGGGTGGAACAATGCCGAATATTTTTTGGAGCATTTGCCAGAGGCGTAGCACAACACTGTTTTAATCCGCCGAACTGGAGGATTTCAAAGTGCTCGACTGTTCAGTATGGCCGTTTCGTCTTCTCCCTCTTTTGAAAAATCCCAATGCTTTCTTATACAAATACATTTTAAAAATTCCCATATAGATTTATTAAAGGGATTTTCCTTGATTAACACTTATTTTACCCATCTAACACTCACGCTCGTTTCTATCGGTGGCCATCTGCGAACAAACAGAAATATCAATATCTATTGAGGACGTCATGTTGCAGCCTGCGTCAATCCATTAAGGAACAATAATCATAACAAGGAAAAATCCTAAAATTTGGCACTATAAAATAGTAAGAACTTCACGGATATAAAACTAAACGAAACAAACCAATTAGGGGAATACCTAGGACTGCTCTATTTTTTCGTTCTTTCCCATAGTTCATCCATAGATATATGACTGGCCAATATCTCTCCATTAAAAATTATCTTCCTGACAAGGTTATCAAAATAATGACATAGTGACCTTTAGACATGGAGGTAGACAGAACCGTGATATTTAACAGACTCATACTGCGTGTTGTGCCGTAAATAACTTTAATAACAACAAATTAGTAAATTGTTTAATCACTATTTAATAATAGGTTAACACTAGGCGGTTTTGATTAAATGTATGGGTAAATGTACAAAATGGGTATTTCTCTAATTACCTTTGGCAAAGTAATTTAAAATAAATATGTCACTAATGGTTTGAGTTGAACTTACGAGGGCTGATCAAAAATATTGCATAATTAGAGATTGTGACAAAGAAAAACACATCACCGAAAGGGAAAAAACAATATATATGTTATACTCAGAGGAAATCTAATTACAAAAATGGCAATGGGAAAATCAATAGTGGAAAATGAAAGAAGAAGACTCCGTTCTGCAGGAACTTCGTTCTTCCCTTTGCCCTTACCAAGCTCGCAATCTTCTACAACCCACAGTTGCAGAAGATGCTTCAGGATTGGGATGAAGTCTTTCCAGAGCTTTTGAAGAGGTTAAGGAACCGCAAGCATATGGTGAAATACCCGGGATTCTGGATCGATTGTCTGCGGAGAGCTTCATTTATTTTCATACTCACCGAACTTCGAAAACATAGCAATGACGTAAAAGAGACTTTACAATTATATCGCTGCCAGCCCAGAACTGTTTAGTCACTTTAAGGTTGTTTTAAAGTCTGCTTGTGCTATATATCTTTTGATGGTAACAATCGGAGTGAGGCACTTGTCGAAGCACACATAGATTATTAAAAACTTGTTTGAACTAGTTACAAACTAGTCCAAGAAACCAGTTTCGTAACAATATCGATTTAATAATCTTTGGTCTTCTACAAGTTTGGAAGCGTATGCCTCGAATATCATTAGAGACAGATTTTTTTACGAAGTCTCATTAGATAGCCCATTCTTTAGGTTTAAATCCCCTCATGATAAGTCTGCAGCAAAAGTTTCATCCGAGAGAGTTATAAGCAAAGATAAGCCAATATGCACATTTCCAAGCTCTAACTGCCTTCATATAGAGCACGTTTCCCAGTTAACGCTTGACAAAGGTGTTTTGGGGGCGCGACAAGGCTGAAGAAGGGGGATGTAATATATTTCCACTGTTTTTGAAGTAATTACGATGTTAGTGAGGGTTGAAATAACGGTTTAGGTTGAGATAAATAGGGTAAATTCATTGGAACGTGGAAAAGAGCCTTAAACTCGTCTTTTGTGCCAAGATGTTGCAGTGTTAAGTAACACATAAGTCAAAAGATAGCTGTTTTCTCGTCGCCCTTCAAAAGTGAAACACGCAAGTCGAGAACTTTCACTGTTCTGGAGATGTTGCCATTTAAGCATATTTATAAGATTTTTCTTTTTTATATAATATAGAATTTACTCTAAAATTCTCCAAGCGAAATTTTTGTAACACACAGTATAATCGTGATTTACCATTTTAATGTTCGATTTTACAACATGCAAATGACACAACTAAACGATGGAAAAACAACACGCTTATTTGTGGATATTAACAAAGTCTTTGACAGTGTCTAGCATAGAGGTCTGCTATATAAACTATACGAACTCCAAATACCAAAATACTTACTCTACGTAATTAAAAAGCTACTTGAAAACCGACAACTTGAAGGACAAATTGACAGCACTCTCTTTTCCTTTTTCTTTTGAACAGGGACTCCCACGGGGCTCGCCACTTTCACCCCTGCTTTATAATATACAGGGTATAAATTAAATATGGGGACATATTTTAAAGACTGACTTTACATTCGAATATGAAGAAAAGTTGGTATAAACATGAATCTGCAAAAGCTTTCTAAGGGAACTATGGCCCTTCAAAAGAAGTCCCCAAGAAATGCGGAATGGCGTGCGGGACCAGAAGAGGAGCTACATTTACTTAATATATTCCTATATACTTTAACTTTTGTGACAATTTGACATCATATGATTTCTAGCTTAAAATTACAGGGAAAAAGTATTCTTGATAAATTGTCGTAGGACGAATCGTTTAAGAGATATGTCGCTTTAAGTCAAACATTGCAAGGTAAGAGGCTAAACTTCCGTAGTGACGTTGTCGAGCAAAACAAAATTTATTTTTTTGATAAAAGGTATGAAACGATAACAAAGCTTAAAAAATCAAATTCAAAATTAATGAAAAATTTAAGAAGAAATAAAGATTGTTTATATACATGTATAAATGTATACAGGGTGTCAATTTAAAAACTTCCCTCCCCTATTATCTCGAAAGGGAATACATTTTTAAGAAAATACTAGAACACATCGATTTTGTTATCCAGGGGAAACAATTTTTGTGTAGAATTCATTGCGCCTTTTTCAACCCTCTACTCCCCAAAGCCACCCTCTCAAAAACGTTTAATGGAAAAGGAGGTTAAATGATACATCATTTTAAAAGGCTTTTCATTCTCTACATTTTAGTACTACATTTGATACATCTCACTGTTGCGTTATCAATTTAGGAGTCTTCTATCATTCTAAATTCATTTTTCTTGTTAATGCTTCGACAGGGTTGAAATTAAGACTTTTTTATTCAAACATGTTTTACTTAATAAAGCTATTTACTAACCCATTGACTTATTGTTTGTCAAGACGATCATCATGAGAAAAGATACATTAATCTGTGAAGCAAATGCTTATCAATCTAATAAATTTCCTCGGTCCTCGAAAAGAAACGTCTACGTAGAATATGATTTTGTTTATTGTTTATTTTTATTTGCAATAGAATGTCTTTTTGGTAAATTTTGATATTATCTTACATGGAAAATATTATTTTCTTACCTGTGGCATTGGTCAATGTTATTAGGTATTTAAATCAGTTAAAATTTATTGTAATAATTAATTTGTTATTGTGAGAAATTTTAAAAATGGTATGCATAATTCAGCAAAAAACTGAAACTATTTTTATTTATAGACAACAAGGAAGATGCACAAAAACAGCGGAAATTTTTAATGCTAAAAATCCTGATTTAAAGATACGTCTTAGAGTCACAGATACGTTTTACACTTAATAAAAAAATTACTAAAACGGGTTGTATGGCAAACGAAAAAAAGGCTGTTCAGAGTGTTTTAAATGAAACTGTTCAAACAAAGATTCTGAGAATCTTCGTTGCAGAACCCAGTAATTAACTGCATACGGTCGCAAGTCAAACTGGAATATCACATGAAACTGTACAAAAAGCACTAAAATTAAATAAACATCCCTACAAAACGCAAATTCTACAGGAACTTTATGACGACAATTTTAATAGAAGAATCAACTTTTGCGAAACCATGACCAAATAATAATAACAAAATTTTTTAACAAACATTTGCTTCAGTAATAAGGGCACATTTTTTTCTTTAATTTCTAATCAATAAACAAAAGTGCAGATATTGAAGTGACGAAAATCCCCACGTTTTTAAAAAGGGCGCTACACAGTGGTTAGAAAAAAATTACGTTTGAGCTGGTATTCTCGGAAATGCCATCATACGACCTTTGTTTATTGAAAAAAACTTAACTGGAGAGCTGTACTTACACTTACTTGAAAACATAATTGATCCTTTAATAAAAACTCATTTGGAAGATCAAGTTGATGGATACATCTTCCAAGAAGGCCAAATACACTTTCAGCAAGATGGAGTTCCACCGCATTATTTTGACATTGTTTGAGAATGGTTGGATGATCGATTGCCCGACACATGGATTGATAGAAAGAGACCGATAGAATAGCCTGCAAGACCACCAGATTTAACAATGTTAGATTATTTTTTATGGAGGCATATAAAATCGGTCGTTTACAAAACTCAACCTGATAATATTGGCGATTTGAAGAAAAGAATCACAGAGGCAAGCAGGGCTATTCTAAAAGCAGTATTTGACAATGTCAAGGAATAGTTTGAAAATAAGCATTATTATTGTTTGGAAAATAATAGAGAATACTTCGAACATCTAATAAACTAAAAGTGTTAAAAATAGGAATTTCAATTTTCAACGTGTTTTTTTCTTAAAGATCAGTAATTAGAAAAATTATTTGTTTTATAATTTAAAACGGTTATACAGAAGTTTATTATAACAATTTTCTGATCGTAAGACATGTTTAAATAAAAAGTCTTAGTTTTAACGCTATCAAAACACTAATACGAAAATTAATTTAAAATAATCAAAGATGCCTGATTTGATAATACAACAGTCAAATGTAACAAATAAGGTACCAAAATGTAGGGGATGAAAAGTTCTTTAAAATGATGTATCACTTAACTCCCTGTATAATTTAAGATATTTGAGAGGGTGACTCTGGGGGGCAGAGGGTTGAGAGAGGCGTAGTAAATTCCACATAAAAAGTGTTTCCCCTCCAAAACAAAATCGACGTGTCCGGGCGATTTTTAAAATATCTATTTGGTATCGAGATAAAAGGGTTGGGAAGTTTTCAAATTGTCACCTTGTATATGCAGACAGAAAAACTGTATTTGCAAAAATTTAAAAATATTTTAAACAAAACACTATAAGTTATAAATATTGTTCAAAACGTCCTTCTTGTTGACGGAAACACAACATACATAGTTACATATACATATACAGTTTTTCTCAGTCCAAGTGGTTTTTACACTCTTTTAAACACCTTCCTCACTCTTTTAAAAGTAAGGTAAGCTCAAGAAACGGTACCACGGTAGAAAGAGGCTTGGTTATAGATGTTTTTCATTAAGTATGAAATGGTATAAGATGGGGAATGTTTTGGAGCAATGCACAGTTGAAAATTTAACAAAAAGAAAGAAATAAAAACCGTTTTACATTTAGGCGTTGGTTCAGGTAATTGTTTAAAGTAGGAAATTTAAGTGGCTTTTCAACGGCAATATTGGAATATTTGTAGTTGCAATGCAAAGGAAGATACGGGGGCATTTAGATTATAAAACACAAGTTCTCAAAAATTAAAAAATGATATTTCCTCAAAGTGGCTTGAGTTTTCCGAAATTATCTACCTTACATTTTTGGTAGCATTTGACATGTAGAACTACCTTCTGAAGTTTGGCTAGATAGTTCAAACACCTTGTATATAACATATAATCAAACTATCTTTTTTTGCTCGGAAGAAGGCTATCGATCAAACTCATCTTTTTGCTCATGATACCAATTCTTAATTTTAGATGAATGAACATTATTACAAACCAAACTTATAACCTACCTCTGGAAGTATTCCAACAGGGTGGTCGACAGAAAGAGGAAGCGGGAGTGTCTTGTTAAGCAAAATGGCTTCAGCATGGTTGAATTGTGAGAATTGTTCTTCCACTTCTGCAGTTGTAGTCTTTTTATTATTTATGTCATATGTGTGTGTTGGTATAGTAATTGGTTGGGTAGGTTGTGTAATAGGTTTTCGGTGCATGATATTATTATAATTAGTCTTAGTGCTACCTGTTCTGTTGTTTGTATATATCGTTTAATTTTTCTGTTGCATTTGCTCTTAATGTGTTCGTAGTGTAACAGTGATCTGCAAATGGATTTATATATTTTTGTTACAGTTTTAGTGCCGATCCCTTTGCACTTGTATATTAATGTTCGGAAATGTTTTATCCTTTTGGTTATTTCCAATGTGATGTTTCGTACATGTTTAGTAAATGTTAATTTTTTGTCGATTATTATACCCAGGTACTTTATGTCATTCTTTGATTGCGTTGTGTGTTTATCTGTTGTTGTTATTGATGGGTCGGCTTCGATTTGATGGTTGTTTGGTGCATATATATGATCAGTTTCAGATAAGATCAATTTCGGAGGGTAAAAGGTTAATCGTTTGATAATTAATGACACATTCAATTTTTACGTGACATTTTTGTACATTAGTATTACTTGCAAAGGTTAAACTACTTGTTTTATGTGGATTAATTATTGTCCAACCTTAATAGAACGAAAACCATTTAAAAAGTTATAATGTACCAATAGTATCTAATTGTTTACAACTCTGATAGCATGCAAACATGACTCGACTGCTGCCAGCAGTTTTACTGCTGTACTGTTTCCAAATTTTGGTCGCCGAAGCTGTAAACCCTGATGTCTTACTTAATTTGGTAAGTCCCTAGTTCGTATTTTTGTGTTATCAGTAGCATTGCATAGATAAGAATTTTTGTTTAAATTTTAGTAGCTTTAGATAGGTTACAATATAAGCTATCTACCGAAATAGATATATAGGGTGTGCATTTCTGGACGAGCTCTGGATTCTATATCTAAAGGACACAATATCATTCAACGGCCAAAAAATTCTATATTCAATCGACCTGAGCAATAAAAAAAGTGAAAAATCGTTTTTTTAAATTACCCTGTATTTCGGAAATGAAGCGATTTCGGTATACGTTTATGGAAACATTTGTTCTCATTTTGACTCAGGCATTGTCCTGTTTGCGCTGTATGTTTAGGAGACATCCTGTATAAATAATAGCCACTGTCTTTTAGGATCAACTGATAAAAAAACACGGATACCCAGTGGAACTTCACGAGGTCATCACTGATGACGGCTATATCTTAAACTTGTATAGAATTCCTCATGGACTGAACAAAGAATCCAGCAATTTGAAAAACAAAAGTGCAATTTTAATGGTGCACGGCCAAGGCGGCGCCCCTCACAACTATGTAGCTCTAGGTAAGAAGAATGCCCCTGCTTACTACTTCGCTGATCGGGGCTTTGATGTTTGGTTGTTTTGCGCCCGTGGGGTTGAATGCCAGAATCCTCGCAAACACCAAAAATTCGATTGGAATAAACATCCGATTTACTGGAACTTCAACGCTGAGCATATCGGTGTACATGACCTGGCAGCCAGCATTGATGTAGTGCTTAATAAGACGGGCCAAGACAAGATCTTCCACTTGGGTCATTCTGTAGGGCTTGCATACTTTTACATTTTAATGTCGGAAAGGCCCGAATACAACGACAAAATCAAATTAAATGTTAATTACGCCCCCTTGGTGATAATGAAGGAAATTGACTACCCTCTAATACAAGGGATATTCTTTTTCTCTAACGTGATCAAGGTAAGAAGATCAACGATACAATATTATATTTACGTTATTAGTCAATATATCTTCTTAACGTTTTACTTTTTCCTACATGAAGAATATCTATGGAATGATAGGAATGTACGAGACGGTACCACCATCAATGAACGTGCTGCTCAGCGATCTACTGAGGAAAATGTGTCATGACCCGCAATGGTTCAGGATGTGTAAAGCGTTGCTCTCGTGTTACGGTTCCTCTCTTTCAGTATTAATAGAAGACGTGAGTTTTCAATGTGTGTAAATTATTGATAAATTTGTGTTGAAACATGAGAAGATTTGTAGGAGGTGGTCGAATTCGCTTGGTACGCTGTGCCGCGTTTGTCCATAATACAGCTAACTCACTTTATGGACAATTTAAACAGAGGTAAAAATAAATACCTGAATAGATTTTTGATCTAAAAAAAGAAAAAAAACTGAATTCTCACAGAAACAGATTTCTCGCATGCATTAGGTACCCACTCAATTGTATCAAATAAAATTTCATCCGACATCGTACAGGCTTGCGATTACTCAGACACTCATAACATATCGTCACATAACGAATGCATTAAACGGAAACTTCAATTTTATTTTATATTTCTTGAGGTGACTTCCGGAAATACGACTATGGTCCTCAGAAAAACTTGGCAAAATACGGGAAAGCCTTACCTCCAACTTATAATCTCTCCTCCTGTACCGTTCCAAACGCCTTCTTCTGGGGTCAAACAGATTATCTCACCATGCCTGAGGTATAAGAGAAATTGTTTCATACAGGGTTGTTTAAAGGTCTAGAAATAACTGAATGCATCAGAAAATATCACATACAAACATGCACTGCTGGGCTAATATTTATAAAATGGTATAATTTTTGTTTTAATTTGGAGATTTTGAAAATGTGTGAAATTGGCAACATCGCCTCTATCACAATTATAATAAGTCCTTTCTCGGGTACTTTTTAATTTATATGCACATAGACTTTTCGATAACCCTGTATATTTGTTCATATTATGTATTAAGATTGCTCACAGGACATTCAAGCCACTCAGGCGTTGCTTCCTAATGTGATTCTGGATTATAAAGTGGGGCCGAAGTTTGTACACCTCGACTTTCTCTTTGCTAAAAATGCCACTCGTATGGTCTACCAGCCAACAGTGAAGCTGCTCAACGATTTCGATGCCGCTCAAGGTATCTAAGGTGCGAAATATTACTTTGTGCTTTGTTGATTATGTAAATAAATAATGTTACAAAAATTACTTCTGAGTATTGGTAATTTCTGTAAAAACAAAAAGTAGCAATTAATACATCACCGTCAAATATGACGACTCTAAACTAAATACATTTACCTATTTTTCCGTTTATTAATTGTCAACACACATAGATACAAAATCGTTCATGAATGACCACCAATAACGTATAATTTTTATTAGTGAATAATTTTAGACGCGTTATAATTCTTTCGATGTTGACTGATGCATCTGACGAATTACGACCCCCGTGCTTGACAGATTTGGTATTTCTTAATCATGAAGGTTTAAAGTTTTGACATAGGGATACTCTATGGTTAAAATAAGTAAAGGGTAATTCCTGATTTTTCCTCAATGCAGGTGACGATAAAACCTCGTAAGCAACACTCTGTCACTAACAACCCCACTATCTTAAACCGCCGTTATTAGTACACTCGTTCGTTATATAACTATTTTATTTGCAAAGCGGTGTACGATGAAAATTTCAATTTTATATTGTTGCCTTTTTCTGACATATGTAAAAGGGAAATGGTTAGAGGAAAAATTTAAAGTCTAAATGTAGTACTATCAATTACAATCAAATACAAACTAGAGCTTCTAATTTTGCGAACTTTGATGTGTGTCAATGTGCTTCTTATCAAACTACTGCTTTAAAACGCCTACTATTAATTAGGTACTAATATATAACATCGATAATTAAATGAAGTAGCTGATGTGTACTAGGGTAAATTTTTTAAGGCTAAACTAGTTGTCTGTTAACATCATCATAATGAGTACATTATTATCCTTAGTGCTAAGTCATTTCAAAAACTTTAAAAATAGGCCGTTGTAATCAATAATCCTGAGAAACAGTGACGTCAAATATTGAAGGGTAATTGAGCCAGACATTCATTCAAACACAGTACGTGTTGTGTGTTTTATGTTTGCAATGTAAGAAAAATAGTACAATCAGTTTATACTGTACTTATATTACAACACATTAGATTTTGAAAGGTGATTAATGTTTTGGGTAAAACGCTGATGGAGTGAGTATAAATTTTGTTTTAGTTTAACACTTGATTTAAAATGCTTATCAATACTTAGCAGTTAATTCTTTGCAGTAGAAAGACCAGGAAAAATATCTTTTCCGCCTTAAAGGCCACAGAGTTGCACACTTTTCTTAACTGACGAATCGAAACCTATCTAAGTGAAGAGTATTTACCATGAAAACCAATATACAAAATCTTCTTACTATTTTACACTGTCTGGCATTCCTAAAATGGAATATTAATATGCTGGCAACAAGTTACATTATAGATCCTGAAATAGAACTAAATATAGTAGGTATTTCCCCATCCATAATGTTCTGTATTTTAAATGAACATAAAAATTATATTATACTTGACTTTCATAGCTAGAGAAAATAAAACTTCATGGGTACCCAGTAGAAGTTCACAAAATAATAACTGAAGATGACTACGTTTTGGTCTCCTACCGCATTCCTTACAGCTTAAGGCGCTCTCCAACAAAAAAGCCGAGAACTCCAGTTATATTAGTCCACGGCATGGGTGGTTCTCCCGAGGTGTTTTTGTTTTTAAGGAGTCAATTATCCATCCCTTATTATTTAGCCGACAGAGGGTTTGATGTATGGTTGCTTGCTGCAAGAGGAGTTCCCAACATCCTTGGAGACGAGAAACATCTTAAATATGACTGGAATAAGGATGATGAGTACTGGCTATACAGGTTTGAATCCATATCCTTTGAATTCAGGTTAATTAAAAATGCACTCAACAGCTTACATGAAATTGCGATCTACGACTTGGCAGGAAATATTGATTACATACTAAATCTCACGGGCCAGCCAAAGGTTTCCATAATAGGACACTCGGCTGGAGGGAACGAGGTCTATAGCCTAATTTCCGAGAAACCTGAGTATAATAAAAAGATTCACATTATTATTAGCTGGGGCAGTTCGCCCATTCTGAAGAGAATTGACTACCCCGTGTGTCATATAACCAATACAATATCCGATTTTCTCAAGGTGAGTTCTATACAAATTATTCTATGAGCTCTATAACAAACGTTCGCGAACGGTAGTTAGCTGAGATAGAGTTAAACTATTTAGAAAACTTTTTATTACAGATTTGTCATAGATGGTATAAACTACTAATATGTATAAGCAGGTTATAAACTCCCAATATAAGCTAAACAAACTTTATATCAAGGTGTCTCAGATGAAAGCGCGAATTACTCAACCACAGATTTTATTAATAAAATAACAATAGGTGTCGCACACATTTTTTTCTTTTAAGTATACCCACAAAAAAGAAGTTAAGGAATTCAGATCTAGGCATCGTGGAGGCCATACTACTGGCCCTCCTCGGTTGATCCATTATGATTAATGATTATCCAGCCTGTTTCTGATGATTCTCGCGAATAAAATAAGCTGTTTGTAGATTTAAATGAACGTGTTACCACATATTTGACTTCTAAAAAATCCAATATAGTAGAATTTATTTGCGGTGGCAAATCGCCAATTCCAAAAAGGTAGTTTTTGTCAATTCTTATTCAGACGTTGATAGTGAAATCGTACGAAAAATTTCGTGGTCAAATTGTATGCGAATTTTCATACGCCTAAATATGCTGATTATGTAAATTTAGAACTTCACATCTAGAAAAACATAACTCATCTGTCCACACACATACGTAGTTCTTCGTTCTTCATCCCCTGGGTGTAATCTTTGAACAGGTTGTGAATGATAAGGATGGCTGTGGCCTTGTTTTAAGACTCGGTAAATGCAAACATTTGAAACTCTCTATCAAGTGAAAATTTTATACATATAATACTCGTTATAGGATTTCTGAAGAACTCACGCACAATTCATTGTAGAAGGTTTCGTTATGATTGAATGCTATTGGACAATTATTTGACGATGAACTATTGTACCAATGCATGTGGTTGCGAATGCTTTCTGCCTGAAAATCTTCATCTCTATTTTCGAACTGCTTCTGCTGAGTTACTATTTGCAAAGCCATAACTAAAATGAATATCTCCTATCTCTCAGTGAAAATACATAAACGGTATTTTAATAAAACAACGAAGAAAAAGTTATTAACTAACAAAATCGGTTTGCAGACGTAATGCGGTTTAAACTGGTGACCAAAATAACATTGACATAATACAATTAATAGACCAAAATAACATTGAATTTTTTATTTTATGGCGTACTAATTTTTTTACTTAATTCGTTATTCTGAAGACACGTACAAACTTGCAGGCAAATAATTATGTCTTATGTGCGTGCACGTTGTCAACACACAGCCATTAATATATATAAAATGCAATCAATTGTCATTTCTCAGTGTAGTCGACATATACATGATATGTATTATTGATTATTATTTTGTTATCAAAGGTGACACCAAAACACTCATTGGTTCAAGAAAACTTCTATGGTGCGCGAAATTCTTACAGTACGCCCACAAAAACTATCACATAAAAATAATAATTTATTATTTGTTGAGAAAACGGGATCTACGGTGTTAATATATTGAAAATGTTAGATATGCACAGATCAACGTACGATATATTTGTAGTTATGAGTATTATTTAGGAACGATTACCTGAGACGTATGTATGTCTTAAACTTGTAAAAAATACTCCAGCTGCAGCTCCTTACCTATACTCAGTAATGTTACAGAGTGGAAAAATCTTAAAGGGAGGTGTTTAATAAATTCACGCATTATCTTATCGCATGCAAAGAGGCATTGACTCGACTATACCAAATTGAATGTACTATGTACGGAACGGTTATAGGATGGAAAAGGAATATACATAGATATATGATAAGAATCAACCTTTATCCTCCCCAAATTTTTTATGGGGTATCACTAGTGTTTTTTCGATCATTTGAATTTTCTTCTTAATATACAAACATCTTACTAAACATTATTATTAAAAATTATATATTTAAAAGACCGTCCAAATTAAATTTTGCTTGAGCTTAAATTTTACAAGTGCTTCTTTCACGCCCTGCACATCTAAAACTGCAAACTTTCCTATAATATAAGTTCAACTAAATTGTAATTTTTCTGAAAACTGCATATGTCTGTAGGCGAAGTTATAAAATTTGTTTATTTTAATTTGATTTTATTTTCTTTATTTAAGACACTAATAAAACGATTTGACTCGGCCGAATTGCTTCCGATTGTGTATAAGGTATTACGCCCATTCGCGAAGGCTATATGCACGGATCCAGAATTCAAAAAAGTGTGCATCATCTTGACCGGAGTCATTGGCAGCCACCGGTCATATATAATAGACAACGAGGTAATATTCTTCTAATTATCGAGTTAATAACGAGCTGAAGAGCATTTACATAGATTGTTCACCTACTTTGGAGCATTATACCTAGAGTGTCTTCTCAACAAGTGGTACACTTTTTGGACAACTATACGAACGGAACCTTTAGGAAATTTAACTTTGGACCGAAGAAAAATTTGAAAATGTATGGCCAACCAGATCCTCCCCATTATAACCTATCGGCTGTCGAGGTGCCTGGAGTGTTCTTCATCGCCGATGGTGATTCATATATTCAATTGAAGGTTAGTGCAAGACGAAATGTTTCATAACACTCAACCTGATGGATTTAATTGTGTAAATTACAAGGCACCACCACTTTACTTGTGTGGCATTATTTTTAGGGCCAAATTATTAATGCGCTGTTATCTTTAACAACAAGCTAGTTTTCATAAAAACCAAAATGTCCGTTAAAAATGGTATCATTACAAGATTTATTTCGCAGGATATACAAGAGGCATCTCTACAACTGCCAAATGTAGTCAAAATCTACAAGGTGTCTTATGACAGATTCACACACTTAGACTACATTGTATCGAAAAACGCATGTGATCTGGTATACGAGCCGACCTACAGGATTCTCAGGGACATCGACCGGGGCATAGTACCTCCTCCAATCAAGGTCCTTCGCAAAGGTTAAGCGTTAAATCGACTTTGACCAGATACGCCACTGGTACACGTGTGTATTTTATTTACACAATCTTTCCGCGATTGTGGCAGTTAATTGTTAAGAAAAATTATCATTGGGAGAATGCATAGGTCGTTTCATATCGAAACAAACAACAATAAAATAGATAAATAGGAATATTTTGCAAATGTAGGTCTGTCAGATTGTGCACGGGTAGTCATTGTCATAGATAATATTATTGTATTATTTTTGCATTGTGATGTAGAATAAAGCATGATAAGTAAAGTTGAAAGTAATTAGTTTATTTGAATTCATGGAAGTTGTAAATAAAAGAAAAGTAATGCTAAAGTAACATCCTTTTGAGGATGTTGTAGATGGTCTTGATACATTATGAAAATTTTGAAAATGGGCATGATTCAGAACATATTGGGGTAAATATGCGAACTGGAAATATGCAGAAAAATTTCCTGCTACTTATATGTAAATGTACCTGCATATACTAGGAAAAATATACAACAAATTTAGATATCTTAGGAACAAATTATTAATATTGCTGTTAAATGTAACATTAAATTGTAGTAGAAACTAAAAGTCTAACCTATAACATTGAAACTCTATTTCAACGTTCATATGGCAATTAGCTTGGAGTCAAAGTTAACGGCACATTAATAATTTGGCCTTTATAAAAAAATACCATACTTGAAAGGACAAAAATTGTCATACTTTTAACGTCAATATCTTAAAAGCAGTTATCAAGCAGAATAAATTACATAGTATGAATCCCAATGAATAAAGCTCGGTTTTCAAAACGTAATAGGACTACAAACCGGTCCTTTCTACAGTTTTCGTATCGTAAAGGATGAACCATGAATGAACTTCACCAATTAAAAACTCCAATGGGTAAACAACCGCACTTGCCAAACGAAATAACATAGGTGGTGTCCCCGATATTTACAGGGTGTTGCAAAGCATTGTTAAGAGGAATACGAAAAAAAAATCCTATAAAATTAGTTCGAAAATTATCACTGAATTACTTTGCTGTAAAATTTATAAGATATTCTGTTAAAATTCGGTGCGAGTATCTTAAGGCCATACATGATGTAATATTTCAGAGCTGATAATATACAACGTAGATGGATGTTTTTGGTTGGCCCACATCCATTTTTTTGAACCAAATAGATATATGCTATGTCGATATACTGCTATTGGGAAATTTAGCTAACCGTGAAAGTACTGCAGTAAACAAACTGAAGAAAGCAATCATATCTCAAGTGGAATTTCATGTAAAATATAATATCAAAATAACTAGGTTTCATGTGCGTTCAGGACCTGTCGAAATTACCTACATTTAAACATGAAATTTCATTCGGTATAAAAATGCTCAACTTTGCACCATTTTGTGGTTGATATTGTATCTTTTACAGTTTCCAAGATCCTAATGATGAGTACTGATATTGAAAAACCCTGTATATACCGTTAGAGTATTGATAATCCATGGACTTTTATTAAGAATTTTGTGGAAAGAGTTCTCCTTATAAAGTAACTGGAAAAATCGTGAGAATTCGGTCTTAAATTGTACACTAACTTTTTTAATCAAGAAATAGTTGATATTGCATTAAAATTAAAAAAGTATCTAAAATTGTACTAAGTTTTGAGTATTCTGTGTTGAATTGGAAAGACCCCACAATTTCGAGTTTTTTCTCGAAAAATATTGTATGCGTTTCTAAGGTTAGGTCAGTGCCAAAAACCTGCCATTAACAATAGTAATTATTGCAATATGCCGGTATTTTTTTCCGTTTGGAGCACTCGACCTCGGAATTTGGAAAGAAAACCAATGCAAAATGCGTTGTGCGACCCAGACAATATTTATCCAGCAACCTTGTTCGAAAAACTCCACGTGGATATGGCGAAAGGCCGCAGTCGTTCGCCGCCTCGCGCTAGCTTCTGTGGAGGCCATGGTACTGCACCGACTGCACAGTTGCCGCAATTAGTATCCGTAAATGTGGGCAGGCTGCAGCGTTTATCATGCGCGCAGTTGGGCCACACCCTGTGCATCCTATATTATTATGCAAGTTGATATTCATCTTTATTCATTCTATTAGCAAGTTAATGTTTCAAATTGGCATTTATTATTTTGGCACAACTTGGACATGGTAACCTGAATATGAAGGCAATTTTGCTACTACTGCTTAAAGCAAGGCGCAAATAACAATAATAATAGTAACAGTGCATGTAGTGTCCTTAGTCTAGACTAGACAAAAGAAAGTAGGCCGAACCCAGCCTAACGTGAAATCAGTAAAGCTGCGCTCCTGACCAACGGCAATAGCCTAAAGCTAAAGATTCTCGTCGTTTGCAAAATAGCTGCAGCAACTCTGGTTTCGACTGGGATAGCTTTGATTCTAGTTAGTCCGTAACTATACGAAAAAATAATTGTCGAATGTGAAAAACAACGACATAATAACGTTGGGGACGAAAACAACTTTCTAAAGCCACGAGGCAAACTCCGCAGTCCTTCGCCTCCACGTGCCGACTTCCACGAGCCGCAAAACTCTGGGACAGGTCACGGTAGGCGATCAGGGAGCCAGGCGGGCGAGAGGGGAACATGACCGAACGTGTTCGGGCGCTCTCGACCTCGCGCTCGGCACCGTCAGTAAACATTTTAGTCAGATTTTGGCCTTCACAAGAGTGGTTGAAATTTAAAAGTCCTCCCCAATAATCTTGTCGACTCTCAGTAAACTGCATGCAGTGACTTAGGTGTCACTTTGACATTTGTTTCTCTTAATAAACTGTTGTGTTCAAGTGAGTTCGGAGATATTTTGGATGGTTTTCGACGTTTCGGAAGGGAGCAGTTTAATATCATCATCAGGAATATTTTGTAAGTATTTACGTATTATTTTGCGATTTTTTTCCATTTGATTCGTGTCAGTGTCAATGCTTTTGTTTCAAATTGAAATTAAAAATTCTTATATAATTACGTATTTCTCTGTTTTCCGCCTGTAATTACGAATTGAAACACGGCTGTAATTCGTATGAACAACTCTGAAGTTATTCACAACTTTTGAAGTCGAATATTGTGCAAAGTGCAAAATTGCAAATGCGAAAAATTGCCTAATGGGCGATTCTCCATAGTCAACCTAGTGCGAAACACGTATTTCCAACGATTTTCTATGAATCGCCCGGCGGCGTTGCCATTTTGACCCGTTCCATTTCCGTACCTTCTCAATCATAACTACACTATACTATTGAATGTGATTTGCGTTCACTTATTTTACAATCGAGTAGGATGACAATTGTCCGATAGATTGACCGGTCGGATAATTGTCATCAGTGTTAGAGCGCAGAATAATTTATCCAAGGCGGACCAAGTTAAATTGAGTTTGTCCAAAAACTCGGATGTGATCTTCAACTCCAGTAGTGACAGAAGAACCATCAAATAGCAGTAACGGTCCACACTTTTGACAACTAAAACGTGTCAAAAGTGACAGGTATGTGGACCGGTAATTAATTTTTACCGCTGCTCAAAGCTCTCCGAGATTGCGAGGTAAAACTTTGCCGGACATTTTACAACCCTATGTTAAAACCGACAGGCGCTTCTATAAGTTACTCGCTCCATAACGGCCCCAAAATAAGCACAATTTCTAATTATAATTCTTCAGATGGAAAAAAATAAATGCCGCAATAAAAAGAAAACAAGTAATGCGGGTAGATTTGGCAACGTGGCACGCTAATGGGGGGAACGCAACCCGCGACCTACGTCTCATATCGGGTTGTCGAGGTCGGCGCTCGTTGAAAAAAAATCAGCAAAGGAGGCCACGTGGAGGCAAATGACTGCGTCGGGAGGCTCGTGGCGTTCAACGTTGTTCGGGCGCATCCCAAAGATCGACGCAAAATGAAAAGCCGCAGTGATTCGCCGCGACGGATGCACTGCCGCTCGTGTAGCGTTGTTTTCGAGATTGAACAATCCACGGGTGTCGACCGCACGAAAATATTTCTTAATCCGTCATGTCGATTCAAAATATGTTGGTTTATTCAATTGACTTGGTTCGAGATTTACGTTTTTGACGTTGGACATCTACCTTCCGCTAGAGCTACGCAAACACGTCCGGGATTCAGAGATTTTTGTCCCGCGCTTCGCTCAAGAACTTTCGAGAATGCTGTTTCTCCCGTATGTTAAACATTCAATATTTCGACGAACATTTAAACCTGGAACGCAGCAAATCGGCAAATATATACAAGCTACCCACGCGACACTCGCCATCCATAAACATCCTATTGCATGATTACCTCATTTTCCTTGTCACACCCCAATAGTCGATGTTTGAACTGAATTCCAGGTCTCAAAATCAATCGACTGTGCGTTTCACTTTCTAAATAGGTATGTTAGATAAACGAAATGTATATATAGATGTGCTCGCTATTGTTATCTCCAAAACGGTGTGAGTTACAATGCAATTTTTACAAGAAAAAAAAACAAGTCAACTTGGACGGTCGTAGAGAGAGTGAGCGGTTGCTGTATACGGTTTGGGACTGAAAGCGATTCAAAGAGAAATGTTGCGGGCCTCTCGACACGACCCTTCTGAGGTGAAAAGTCGCTCAACCAAAAACAATATTACAAAGATGTTGCACTAGCATATCTAAAACTTCCTTAGGTCAAAATAAGGAAAAATGGCTGAGAACGTAGGTCCAGAAATGCTATTTAAGGGCTATTTACACCGTGGCCGTCCAAGCCGCCTGTCTAAGTTGTTAGTCATATTAAGGGAGTCAAGATAATGACTGCTAAAAACTAAATAAAAAATTCATTTTGGATTAACCTTATTATTACCTTCCAAAGCGGAACCTAGTACTACGTAAATAATAATTAAGGAGTAACTGAATAATTCATAATAGTTACTTAAGCAATAAATGTATACATTTTTCTCAAGTATGCGTCATAGCTTTTGAAGAAAATCTAAATTTGGATTTAATGTAAATAAATAATTCATAATTTCTATTTCAAAGAAAGTTAAGCAATGACACCCGAATGTAGCTCGCCATTAATGGCAGTGTCGTTGGAAATGTGCATTTTGCCTATTTTAAAACTTCAAACCCCATGACGAAATCATGACACGAAGTAGAAAGACAGGCGACAAAAACAGAATATTTTATTGCCTTTCTCTGTTGAGTAATCTTAATGAAGGATGACAATACCGAGTGTGTTGAATTTGCGTATACTTAACTGCGTATAATAAAATCGTGTTTAAAGTAAAACAATTGAAAAACTGAGCGTTAAAGTGTATCGATATCGCTAATCGATTTTGTATACATTATACAAGCGTGTTAATGACATTATTGAATATTATATTCATAATAAGTAACAGCACTGAAAAAGAATGCGATCAACGGCATTAACGATGAGGCATAGGTGAGCACATGTCTTATCTGTGGAATTTTGCATGAACTTTTAATCGGAAGTCGAACTCTTTTTACTTCGTATTCGCATCCCAGCAAACAATTTGGGGTTCATTGCCCTTAGGCCTATCAGGTCGTTGTCCGGGGTTCTCAACGTGCGTTTCGCTAACAACACTAAGATGGCCCGGGTCAAAAACCGTGTCGTTTCGGCCCCCCTGCCCTCTCACAGCGCACGCATCGGGTGGGGCCCTCTTTTTCTCTCTATGCGTCGTCCGCCACGCACAATCGTTGCGTTTAGTCGATCCGAGACCTTTCCGCGGTCCGGTCTGCGCCTGTAGCTGACCCTAAAACATGGACCAAGTCGAGGAGGAGAAAGTCCTCAGTCAAAAAATTATCCGCGATCTCTTTGTGCGTTGCGCGACAACAAAAAATGAAAATAAGAAAGGTGCGTTGTGCTCGATTTAGCACAATCATTAGGATGTATTCTATGATACTAAATGTAAGTATTTCTTTTTCAGAAGAGCGTTGGCCAATGCCTGAAATGGTTGGATTCTACAGCCAGACTTCATTGCCTGTACCCTCCGCCCTGCACCCCTCCTCTAGCGACGATTTGTCGGTCAAAAAGCTGGTGTGTAGCCCCGATTTGCCCCTGCCAGCTTTCCCGTCCCAAGACCAAAAGCAAAAGCCACATCAGGAAGTTGAACAGTGTACCACTTGTCGCAAGATGTTTTCCTCCAAATCGGCCCTGCAGGCGCACCAGCGCCAAGTCCACCTCAAAGATGAAAGTCCAGATCCATACCGTTGTAACATCTGCTCGAAGACTTTTGCTGTTCCTGCTCGTTTAACTCGCCATTACCGCACTCATACCGGAGAAAAGCCCTTTAGATGCGAGTTTTGCGACAAAAGTTTCAGTGTGAAAGAGAACTTGAGTGTGCACAGACGCATCCATACCAAAGAGCGGCCGTACAAATGCGAAGTCTGTTCCAGGGCATTCGAACATTCAGGGAAATTGCACCGGCATATGCGCATACACACTGGAGAGCGTCCCCATAAGTGCACGGTGTGCTCAAAGACCTTTATCCAGTCTGGACAACTGGTGATACACATGCGCACACATACTGGAGAGAAGCCCTACGTTTGCACAGTGTGCCAAAAGGGTTTTACATGTAGCAAGCAGCTTAAAGTTCATTCCAGAACACACACAGGTGAGAAGCCTTACTCATGTGAAATTTGTGGAAAGTCTTTTGGTTATAATCACGTGCTGAAATTGCACCAAGTGGCGCATTACGGGGAGAAGGTGTACAAATGCACCATTTGCAACGACACCTTTACCTCCAAAAAGAACATGGAAGCACACATTAAGAGCCACTCAGAAAGCGTATCGGTGGCGGTCCAGCATCCTCCTCAACCGCCCACGCCGCCGTCTTCCAATCCGTCCAGTGAGTCTGGAGTAAGTGACAAAGAGAACTCCAAGAGTTCGATGGAAGATGAATTGGGTCCATCACGACAAAGATCCCCCGACTCTGAGGATTTGTACTATTTGTATTCCTCTCCGTCACCGTACCTTCAAACGGCTTATCCAGCAACCTCTGCCGGAGTTGAACTTCTGGCCGCCGCAGCAACTGCCAGGGAAAACGCGGAATTTTACGCAGCGTCGAACCAAGACATATTCTTGAGTTTTATGAAGTCTCCCGCGAGCCAGCCTTTAAGACACTCCCCGTACTTCAGTACGAACTCCGCACCTATTGTTCCTCTAACTCACGGAGACGAAATTCGGAAGAGGGTAGAGGCCGCCCTAGCAATGGATGAAATGAGTTACTCTGAAGAAGAACGGGCAATGACTCCGCCCAACTCTAATCCAGTGTCACCTACACCTTCGGTTACGCCACCGGCCTCCCCCGACCCTGAGCTGAGCCTACCTCCAAGAAAACGATCGAGAATGATCCAGAAATCGCTGGAAGACACAACTATGGATTTGTCGCCAGTGAGGTATAGCGTAATACAGTACGCTGGGGCTTCATAAGACTGTTCACAAAAATTCTTTGTAAACTTTGTAGGATAATTTGTTGTAGAGTATAGCTTGTTTTTTATACTTTTTTTTTGTTCTGTGATAAGACTGTATTTTGTGAGGTCTTAAATTTCTTTTTAATCTAAATGTGGTGCCTGTGTCGGGAGCCTTGCAATAATACCTACTTATATATTATACTGAATGTACTTTGCGCATATGTGAAATTATAATTGTAGCTAGCTGATTTTTGAAGTGTTAAAGGACAAAATTGATATCCCATAACAAATAATGCACTAGTTATCTATTTGATTTAAAAGCGAAAGTATCGATAAGTTTTAGGTACAAAGCAAGCTTTATCGATTTATTTATGCCTACTGACTGGCGCTTCTCTTTCCTATCCGAAACCAAAAAGCGTCAGACCATTTTCATTCTTCGAACCCCGATTAGATCGGCCGTGAATGTACTGTAGAGCTATTAAGACATGTTTTATTTCAAATATTACATTAAAAATTAATTAAATTAAACAAATAACGTACTGTACGGGTAAGTCTGAGCCGGAGGTTTTCGTTCGTTGATGAACAAAGCCGATGGCCTAAATTATTATTGTATTATTCCGTAAAACTGTCGTTTGTAGTAATCGTATGTATATCTATATTATTGAACACATGAAGGTGAAATAAAAGTGAACATTTTCGAATCCAGGTGTTTTTACTAAAAACCTGAGAAGTGTTACTTTCAGCTCGCATATTTATGCGAGTGGTTCGCCAAATATCAAAAGGGAAACTTTATTTAAATTAATTGCTATAGGGGCAAAGTATATTAATTCTTGTTAAAATTAAAACCCACATTTGTGTGTGAATTAATCATCAGCCACTGGAAATTTCTTCACTAAATGAACCTAAACACTAGTTTTCCATACGAGTAATTGATAGGTATCAATAAATACTAGCAATAGCATCATCTCCTTCCGTGACGATAATATTGATATTTATTCAATATAATCCTTACTATCTACTGGACTATTCTTTAATGTCTAAATATTCGTAATATAGAATGATATTCAAGATCAAATCATGGTAGTGTAATCTATATACTAAAATGCGAAACACGTTCCGAGAGACAGCATCTGTAATATTTACGTAAAAATACCTACTTTACCGACATAAATGAGTGTGAACCCTGTTGTCAGAGGGCGTAAATTAAGCTAACGCTAGTGCCACTATAGCGCTAGGTGCTATCAGCGGAAAATTATTCTTATCGACCAAAAGTAACTTGATTTTTGTGTGTGTTACTTTGATATTTACAAAGTCCCGTATTATTACCCACCTATTACGCCTTCCTTTTTCCTTTTTTGGAATTTTATCAAACAATAGGTTTTTTTGTGCTGGGCTCAGAACTTGAAGGCAGAAAAGCAGCTGAAGCCAGTACTGGGCGAAACACAAGAAAGTCCTTTTACTTCGAGTAACATATACTATTCTCCAAGTGAATTATAAATGAATCTGAATGGTTCATACGCATTACTAATGCAATTACTGCAATCGGTTTCTTGATGGTATTTTAGGTTACAAACATTGCTTGCATTTGACCTTTAATGCAAATTTGAGGTTCGGGTCTTAGAGGTCACCATTCGAATGAAATCTGGACAGAGGCGCTTCGATTTTGAGTGCTATGCCGCTAGAACTAATTTATTTGTGTGCCACTTTCACTGTTTAAGCGTTAAATGGTCATTTAAATGAATTTGATTACATCACAATTTCATAAAATCTTTGACCATACTCGAATCTCAACCGATCAATTTTAGATGGAGAATCGATCGAAAATTCGAATATACATATTTGGGCACAGTTAATAGTGCCAAAGTAAACATTACTCAGGGTGCACGTCAGGCCGAAGTGCTGAAAAAGTACTAAGACAGCGGTCGCTCACGTAGCAACAAAGACATTTTTTCGTTTATAAAGAAAAACACAGGGTGATCCGTTAAAAAATCAAAGTGGTGTGATTCCGTCGGATTCGCCATGCTCATCTGTTCGATTTAGCAGTAAACTCGCAATCAGATCTGACCAGAGTCTGATTTGACCATTTGAAGAAAATGTGAAACGTTACTGATTGTTATCCGCAAGTTGCCCAGCAGTTTTTGTACAATTTAGAATAATTTTAAAAAATTCAACAACAAAATTCCATACTTTTCTCCATTTTTTATATCAACTAACGTTACTTACATTAGGGTTCAGCTCTCTTCCGATTTATATCTATTAGTGGTCTCCATTGCCGCGTGATGAACACCTGATCATCAAGTGTCCTCGACGACCCGAACATAACCCCCACAACATTTCGCGGAACTGTCAAACTAAATCGAATGTTGGAAATGCTATTTTTACCCGTTTTCAACTCGACACCGCTTTAAACGAACACTCACTACAGTTTTATGGAATTAACCGCTAATTTGGAATGCCAATTTGGCAGTTTTTTTTCTAAAATTTCACTCGAAATTTCTCGATATTCCACATGAGCGAGGCGGGTTGAGACGCGACAACGCCATTGTCGGTGCGTTACTGTTTTGTCTACAAATAATGCAAAGCCTACTTGGACTTGGCAGAAATGATAGATGATTTTTTTCTAAACTATCAATAACTGTAATCATCGGATTACCCTTGGGACATGGCGTCATTTTGTTTAAAAAAATGTTTGTTTAATATAAGCGAATATTCACGTTAGTTGGTAATTAATACAGGTAGTACTATTAAAATTAGTTAGGTTTTATACCTCGTGGGTTCCCTCTGGCGCATTGCGCAGAATATGAATAAGAAAATATTTTCAAAAAACTTACTAACCGTACCTATAGTCAGTGCAGAAAGTATTCGTACAGTAGATAGTATTATATAAAACGTAGTGTTTCGATATTATTAGCCAATTTTTACAAATAATCATAAATGTTATTTTGCATGTTTAGCATATATTTTTAATGCAAAATAACAAGTTAATAATGTTGATTACTAAATACAGTAGAACTCGACTATAACGAACTTTCAAGAGACTTGGCCTGTTGTTCGTTATATGCGAGTCTTCGTTATAGGCGACCGACGAAGAGCCGTTGATTTAAGATTTCTACTTTAACCAAATGTCAAAATATACAATTTTCCGTTGAATGCGATTTTCTCAAAAACGGTACAAGATATCGATTAAAACAAGGTATATCTTTTTTTGTAGGAAAATTATGGAGAAATCCATTCATGAGACAAAAACTGATTTCGTCAACTCATTAAAAAAATGTATGAATTTCAATGAAAAATTTTTGACTTCCCCTGTATAAGGAAGACATATAAAACATCGGTTTACATATGAAAATAAGCATAACTATGAGTTATTTAAACCGTTCATCTTTCAATGTTACCATGATAATGGCTTGAAAGTTACAGCAAAAATACTTTTTTTAACTTCTTACTTTGAAAGCTAATAACTTGCTAACGAAGGCCGCTAGGGATTTTTTTATAGGAAGTACTAGCATTATTTTAGCCTCTTCTATAACCCCTAAAATTTATGACATGACATTTCCGGACACCCTATACTATATAGTATTATATGTATAGTTGGCAGTATGGTTATTGCCGGTGAATAAAAAAAAAACAGACCGCCGAAATTACCAAGAATCTTTCGTTGGTTCGTTATAACCGAATTCAAAGCTCCCGAAAAAAAAATTGGTACGTTATAACTGAGAGTTCGTTATATCCAAGTTTGTTATAACTGAATAAAAATACGTCAACTTTATAGTAACTTGGGCGGAACTTTTTTATTTGTTCGTTATAACCGAGTGTTCGTTATAGCTGAGTTTTAATATAGGGTAATTAATATAAACAACAAAAGGGACTAGAATAGAAACGCAAAAAGTATTCGTACAGATCTAAATTAATAACAAAATGAGTAAAACAGCAACAATAAATTTTGCTTCAATAACGTGTTGGGTTTCCTTTCGACTTTATTATTGCTTCTAGTCTTCTAGGCATGAAATTAACTAAATTTGATGTCAAATTTGATGATAGTTTGTTCCATTATTCTTAAAGGGCAACCTTTAACCCTTCTCTCGATGAAATAACATGATTCCTAATTTTTTTTTCCGAGATAGTCCCAAAGATGTTCAATTGGGTTGATGTCTGGTGAATGTGGAGATGTTTTTAAATATTTTGGATTATTGCACAAGATACAGAGGCTGGTGTTAAGAGCTGTGTGTTTGGGATTGTTATCTTGGTTAAATATAAAATCATCCTTAATCCCCATTTTAGTTGCACTAGCATGGAGACGGCTTTTTAAAATATTTATATACATATTTTGGTTCATTGTTCCATTTATAAAATGAAGCGATCCTATTCTTAAAGCGCTTATACTAATACCGCACCCCCGTCGTGCTTTACGCTCGGTCGCAAATTTTCTTTATTAAATTCAGTGCCCTTTTTTCGCCATACTTTAAAATATCTTTTATTTCCAGAAACTTCAAATTAGCTCTCATCAGTGAAAATCACTTTATTCCAATATGTTATGGGAGTGTTAAAATAAGTTCTAGCGAACTCTAATCATTTCTTCCGAATGACTTCATTTATAAAGTATTTTTTACGAACTACTCTGCCATTGTACCCTTTATTTCTTAAATAATTCCTAATAGTACTGGCTGAGACGTCCTTATTGTTGAAATTTTTCAGTTCTGCAGCGATTTTTTCTGCACTTATTCGTAGGTTTTCTTTTACTTTTCGTGTGATTAGACGTTCCAAGTAATCATTTATTTTTCTCGGCCATCCTGAGCGTCGTCGACTTTTTAATGTTTTTTGCAGGCAATATCTGCCTATTATGCTATGGACAATAGACCTTGATCTATTTACTATACGACTAATTTCTACCAATGATTTGCAGTCATTATGTAGTTTAAGAATTATTCGTCGCATTTCTTCTGATTTTTCGCTACCTTTACGTCCCGTGATCACAATAGATTTAATAGATAAACAAACATTTTATGTAATCGCCCCAAACGAACAGAACTAATTACCCCTATTAATTATTAATCAACTTTTTTTGATAGATCACCTCTGAAGTAGTTTAAGGTGCAAAATAGAGAAGAGTACGAATACTTTTTGCGATCACATTTTTGCATATTTTTTGGTTTATGTTCTTATTTTCGTATCGACTAAACGAATTTTTTTCTTTCTTGGTAAAAAATATATCGTAAAAAGGTCAAAGGACATTTATGATTATTTGTGTTTTTTTGTAAAAATTGCTTAATAGCATCAAAACAATACTATTTATATAAAATAATCTGGTGTACGAATACTTTCTGCACTGACTGTATGTACTATATATTATAGAACCTCTCTAAAATCATTCTGTAATTTCTATATGATTAGAACTGTTGAAATTCATCTACCGCGTTTTTCAAGGCACATTTTACCACTTAATTTGTTTGAACTTTGATAACGAATCAAATGCCGATATTTTGTTTATTTAAAATTAGTCGATAACTTACTGGTCTTTTAACTAAGGACGAGCTAAAAAGCTTGAGTTTTTACAATTTGCCAGTAAAGTCCTCGTTATTCACCTCGTTCTTTTTCAACAGTTTATCCGATGTCGCAGTGTCGCGTCGTTTGGGCACGATTACAAAAAATAATATTACTTTTGGCGATTTGAGAAAGACGCTTTTGTAGGATGACTTACACTTTATTTGTGTGCTGTTCATACGAATATTTTAGAAATTACTGTGCGTCAAAATATTGAAAACAAAATTGTTTTTTTTGTGTTGATATGTTGCCTTTTAAATCCCCGTCACTACACCACTGTGTTATACATGTCTCAGTGGCGTTTCTCGTATTTCTGGATCCAAACGTCATCAAAATCTTAGAAATAAAAACTTACTCTAGAATTCTTTGAATAACACTGCAACATTTAATTTTACACATTAGTATTCAGATAACAACTTTAATGAAGAGGTAAATAAAATCATACTTACCGCTTTTGATTTGTTGAATTTATCCACTTGTCATGGCTTTTATTTGTCTCTAATAGGGATTTTTCAGTGTCCAAAATTAAATAAATATTATTTAGAAATTATAGGTAGCTAAGGTGTATTCTAGAATGATAATGTTTTGCTTTCTCCATCGAAGTGTTAGATAGATGAATGTTGAAGGATATTTCTAATCTACGGAAAACAAAAATAATGAAACTCAAAACGATGTAAATAAATAAAAAGTGTACATTTATTCCAAAATAAACAAATGATATTGGAATGGACGGGAAATGATAGAGGATAGGGGTTTTTGCGAGTTTACACTAGTTAATTCGGTTCGAGCTTTTTGTCGCATTCTATAACGTTATACTCTATACGAGACGCCTCATTAACTAATGGAACGCTTTAAGGGGCAACGAAGTGATCCTGTTCTTTATGTTTAAAACCGGTCAAGGAGAAGTCCTTTGTTGGTTCCTCCCATGAATAACGACCGGAAATAGCGGAATCGACGATCTTTTATTAACATAATACAGAAGGTATTTAAACCTCCCTGTCTTCAACCGCCATATGGAAAACATCTGGAATGTTAACAATGTCTGCGACACTGGTATTTGTGCGATTTTTACTATATGTACGAATTTTAATATACAAAATGTCTCTGAGCAGAGTGCCATAAATTTAACCACATATTCTAGGTCCCAAAATATGAAGAAAACTTCATATATTGAAAGACGCTTCGTTTTCGATATACAGAATGTGGAAGATTCGTTTTAATGGATGTTTTTTTTAAATATTTTCGCAATGCTTCGAGAAAAAATAATGAAATTTTGCACTATATACTTTTTGTGCTCTTTCTGAATCTTTATAAATAACATTTTTCCAGGGGCAGATGATACGAGGAGATAGGCTTAAAAAGTACCTAAAATTTTTTGTACTTAATTTTATGGATGATTTTATACCAAAATGATTAAATTTGAAGATTTTTACAGAAAAGAGGTACTCTTGTTGAAAGTAGATATCTCCAACAGTTTTCGAGAACACTGAAATTTAAACAAATCAATAGATCTATGTTTTATTAAGTAAATATGAGATTTAAAACCTAGTTGGTTTTGAAATAAAATAAAAAAATATTTTTACATTTCCGTCATGACAGTATTATATTAATAAAGTCTAGTGGTTTTTCGTTGTCACCGGAACAATATTTCACTACAATTATCGTTAAAGAAAATGAATAAAAAAGAGTTTTAAATTTGATGTTTATTTAATAAAACATAATATCCAATGATTTGTTAAACTTCAATTTTCTCGAAAACTGTTGAAGATTTTGGAGCACAAAAAAGTTTGGATAGTTTTTAAATGCTACTCCCCTGTATTACCCACCCTTGGAAAAATGCAACAATTTCTTTATAGAGACCCAGAAAAAACGCAAAAAGTTATAATAAAGCATAAAATTTCATTAATTAATCTCGACATATTTCGAAAATATTAATAAAAAACCATACTGAGCAACCAATCTTCCACACCCTGTATATCGAAAACGAAGTGTTTTTCGATATATATTTACATGAAGTTTTCTTCATATTTTGGGTCCTAGAATACGTGGTTGAATTTATGGCACTCTGTTCAGAGACACCTTGTATACCTATACAGGGTATTTCAAATTCGACCCTCACCATTGGGTTCTCGGAAACTAGAGGAGATACGAAGAAGTTTAAATGGGGGCAAAATTGCGTAATCTAACGCTTGATCGAATACCATTTTCAAAATTTTAATTTTCCGAGTACTTCCGAAGATATCCGAGAAAAACTAAAAATTGGAGAATCCATTTTTATTTTTTTTTAGTGTTATTTGACAAGGAAGATTAAATCCGTAAGCACATTTTCATTGCCACTTTTTCTCAGCTACACGATGATTATGATGAATATTTAGCTGAGTTTTGTACCTTTGAAAATCTTTTTCCATTCTGCTTCAATACTTCATTTTAGGTTTTTGGTCAGTTTGGTGAGTTTGGTACTTTCGAAATGTTAATCCAAAGTTTTAAATAATGTTTTATGCGGCTGTTGTCTTTCCGGATATAACTCAAAATACATTTGAGCTGTTTTCGTACTGTTCCTATCAAATTTGTAATAAAGTCTTAACATATCTCGTTTCTCTTCATTTCTAAAGCTCATTTTCATTGCAAATCGGCGCACGCTCTAATCTCGTTTGAGGAGTTCTGTCATATAACGCGAACAAAAGAAAGTCTTTCGATGAAGTCAAGGCCAACTATGTAATTTTTTTTTTAATTTAAATATTTTGGCTTTTAAAAAAGTAAATTATAAGAAGTTTTATATCAATGAAATCAGAATGAAACGCACTATTTTTCTGTCGAAAAATCCAATATGGCGCCCATAAAAAAAAAAAGTTGATAATGGTAGCCGAAAGACGAAACGTCGGATGGCAAATCTGAATATGTCATCGTGTAGCTGAGAAAAAGTGGCAATGAAAATGTGCTTACGGATTTAATCTTCCTTGTCAAATAACACTAAAAAAAAATAAAAATGGATTCTCCAATTTTTAGTTTTTCTCGGATATCTTCGGAAGTACTCGGAAAATTAAAATTTTGAAAATGGTATTCGATCAAGCGTTAGATTACGCAATTTTGCCCCCATTTAAACTTCTTCGTATCTCCTCTAGTTTCCGAGATCCCAATGGTGAGTGCCGAATTTGAAATACCCTGTATATTAAATAATTTTTTTCTCGCAGAAAATAAATTTCTTATTCAATTAAACGTTCATGTAGTCAAGAACACTTTACAAATAGGGAGAAAGCGAGGTGACATTTTGTTCTTTAGTGTAGCCCTGTGTCTACAGTGCTACAAATAAACACCGCAACTATAAAATACGTTTATTACATAGTCCTTTTGTGACATGTTAACAAGGGATAATTTAATATAAAAAGAAACCTACCGTCGACACCCTCTATTGCTGCTCTTGCACCTCGCTAACCAGGGACTTCCTCGAGGAACTCAGATCTCCGCGCGACTTTCTCGATAACGAAGAGAATGGAGTGCTCTCTGCTTCTCTCGGCTTCCAAATCGGAGATCCTATTTAACGTCAATCGAGAAAAGTTATTTGCACAAAATCCTCAAAGTACTCAAAACAGTACCTAATTCCTCTAGTTGAACTGGATGAAATTTTTCTGGCGGATGCGACGACTGAATCAGCCGAGCTTGGCTCCCTGTACTCCCGGCTGATAGAGTCGATGTAGTACTAAAAACACAATTTTATCTCTAAAAATCTGTCGCTTTGAAAGAACAGCAAACCTTAATGTAAGATGATTGGGCGTCCTGCCTAGCGAGGCTTTAGGCTTGGAGTTTCCACCTTGGGAATCGTCCTCACCTTCAGATTTAATCGACGCATCGTTCCGGTCGTGATTCATTCTTTCATGCATTGCGTCTAATATTTGCCAAGCACAGTCAGTTTCTTTAAACCGGAAGCTAAAGCATTGCCAAACTCACCTGCCGCATCTCCAACAGTCTTGCTTCTGCTCCGGAAACCACCGGGTATATGTTCCGGTTCCTGTTCGGCGTTGGCATAGTCGATATTTCCGGCAGAGAGTCTTTGATTTTTGCTTTTCTTCTGCTTGCCGAGAGTCTGCGAACCTTGAACTATAATGTGGTGCTTTGGTCGTTCTAAAGTGTGACTATTCAAGTTTTCCATGCCTCCGGCTTTGTGGCCCGTGACGAGCAGAATTCCGGGACCGGAGCCTGGTTTCGTTGACGGTATTGACATGTTTCTCACCGACTCCCGAATGATTTGGCGAATGGTTTTAAGAAAGGCGTTGCGAAATTCAGCCGTGCTGTAAAAACATGATTTATGACAATAAATATTCAAACAATAAAGACATTACCTATTTGAAAGCACGTAAACTTTCTCAGATCGTCTTTGTAATTGACTTCTCAAGTGAATAAGCTCCCACAAAAAGTGGGAGTCCATGTCTTTAGCCGAGGAAGCGCGTACTTGGACTTCTGTCACTGGTATCAGCACTTGGTACCTAATTATCTCCACCTCGGAGGAAGCAGCCTTTGAGGCAACGCCCTAGAGAAAGCTGTTTCGGGGCGCACTGAACCAACCCAAGAAATAATCAGAACTTACCATGATTTTTTTCTTTTGACGCAAGCGCTCCTTGCATAAAAAAACAACAGCAGTCTTAAAGACGAAACACATGGCGTGCAGCTCAAGGCCTTTTTTGATTTTGCCGAGAAAATCTGAGATATTGAGCCACTCAACGCCGCCATAGTAGAGCAAGTCTCCGGGACTCAGATCAATTGTCTACAAGAATTAGTTCATGTAATACAATATGATGCCTGTGAAATTCCTTAAGAAGGAAAAGGTATCATAAAATGCCTACTGGAGTTCTGTAGTCGAAGACCAATAAAGAGGATAAGGAATTAACTCTTGATTATAGACAAGTGACAATAAGTTAAATATTAAAAAAAATTAAACATCGCATTAATATCGAACTGAGTAGCGATCTGTACAGTGATAATGGAGCTTGGAAACAATAGGGTCCGTGTTACAGTATAATTCATCTAAATATTGGAGAAATTAGTCTACATAAAAAAAGCGCCAAAAAATAGATGCCTGATAACCCATCCAGTGGTCCAATATATTAAAAATGTTAAAATATCTTTTTAATAGTAAATTTCAATATGGTTTAAAAGAAGTTACGCCTTTTTAATGGCAAAATGTAATAAAACGTGGTAAAAAAAGAAGAACGAATGTAGAGCATGGATAATTTTATTGATACGATAATGGAGCCCCTCATTAACCAAGCTAGCAATGCTAGCAGCAGCGATGATTTTCCTGAATTTGATACCAGTAATTCTAATCTAATCTAAAATATTAGTCCGAGTAATTAAGTAAAATAAAAAAATATGATATATAAAATAATATGTGTATATACCGAGTGTCCTTAGATAGGGCTGCTTATGCCACAAATGAATAAAAACAATTGAAATCTAAGATTTTGATATCAAAATAATTCTAAGCAACTTCTTCAAGTAACATTTTGCTTAAAAATAAGAAATAGAGTTACTTTACTCTTAAATCAAAACCATATTTTGAAAGATTCTGAACTCCCCGTATAGGAAAATAATTTTTTCTCAGGGTGAAAAGTGTTTTGGAACAATCAAAAACTTTTGTGAAGAGGGATTTTTTGTCTAAAAACGCAAAATTTGGTGCATTAGTGGTATAAGCAACCCTTTCTGAAAACATCTGATATATACATGTATGCATGAATAGTTAATGTTGTTTTGATTTTGACTATTCAGCAACATTTTGAACCACTGTAACCATAACGCATGTTTATCTCGGACTCATTTTTGGTGACCTACCGTGATGACTAATTTCTTCAATATTTAGATGAACTACTACTACTGAAATACAAGGAAATGACGCTCAAAAGGGGAAGCTACTTGCCTGCTTGCAGGATTTCTGGTGCTGCCGAAACAAATGGTCAAATATCGCACCATATTCCTCATGAATTCGTTGCATTTCGTTAATGTGTTCGGCCACTTTCTCCATCCCCTTAAGAGCCTCTGTAAATGCAACTTGATTCAGATCTGTAATGAGAAAACCTAAGGGTCGCCTCTTACCGACTAAGTGCTGATGCTCGTCGCTGTTTGGTTCAGTCAGGTTCCTAAACTGTTGCAACAGCAACGGATACTTCAATATCCTTTGTATTGGTTTGATTAAGTAGGATTCCAAGGTGGAAGAGTGTTGCTGTTTAGGGTTTCTCGATATGAGGAATTCTTGAAGTGCCTGATTTCCTTCATCTAAATCAATTTATAGGTACTTGCCTGGTTTTATTCTTTATTCAATTAGTGCTTACTTGGATGTAAAACTTTTTGAGCTTTGCTATGACTGGCGCAAAATGAACTATACAATTTGAAATGATTGACGTAATACAAGAAGGCACTTCCGATGGAGAACAAAATATTCTGAAAATAAGCGGGAAAATCTCGAATTATCTGAAGAGAAGCATAACTTCTAAGGTAGCTAATTATTACCTTGAAAAGATGCGGATATTCAAACTTATGAAAATCGGGTTCTAGTTCGATGGCTTCTTCAAGATTCCTTAGAAACTGCCTCTGGAAAGCAACAATTTCTTGGATATTTCCAAATAGCGCGTTGATTTCCGCGTTCGACAAAAATGTCTCCTTTTTCAAAGGTTCCAAGTAGTTTTCCAATAAACTATTCAGGTGCTGTAAACGAATCAGCTGAATAGGAGCTTTCGTTTGTCTCATAAATATGCTACCTTGACGTATGTTTTCTCCGTGTCGACTAATTCCATAATGACCTTCCGAAGTTTCTCGGAATCGGAAAGTTGCCTGTTAGGGGTTGATATTACGGTTTGGGAATTTTGATTCGCCAACTTTCGGGACTCTATTGGGGACCGACAGAAACCGGTAACCTGCAACAGTCACGCTATGGTAGAAAACTTCGTTTTATAACATTGGCCGGCATATAAAAATCATAAGAATCGCACAATAATCAGTGATTGTAACCCAATCACTTACCTGTTCAGCACTCTTCAACAAGTTCTCAATCTCAAACGAATTAGTTCTAGAGGAAACCTTCATGGAACCATCTGCCGAGGCGCCTTGGTGTTCAGTGGTTTCCCCAATATACCGGTCCTTTCCTGGGGCTGGAACAATAAGTCCGGAAATCATCTCCTCACTTATAGCTGGCGGCTCTGTGGGCGGCGGAGGACAAACCAGACTCTCAATGATGTCGTCCGTAGCCCTCAGCATGCCAGTAATATCCGGAGGTTCGGTGCGGGAGGAACGCATCATCATGCACAGAGAGAGTTCTTCCTGAAGGACGCTCTCCAGGTACATCATGTCCAGGTCCGAGACAATCGAGCCGTTGATTACCATTATTTCATCGCCTTTTATGATACCTGACAAGTCTAGAATGAGTGCAAATGTCTTCTAAAGGATCTTAGGAAGCACCGTTTTGCATGGCGACGCTCTTGTCCTCCACTCGGCTGACATAGCAGCATAATTCGTCCTGCCTATCTGCGTTTTCGACCAATTCGGCTTCGACACTAAACCCCCACATTTGCTCCAAGGTGCTTCGGGATAGTTCAACTTGGTACAGGATTTTGGCACATACTTCCACCACTTCGTGGGTGTGCAACTGCGTCATAGATAATACATAGCATTATACAGGGTGACACGAATTTTTATAGCAGGATTTTAACTACGTATTCTGCACAAAAATAATATTAGTTTGTTATATAAACTAGAGGACGTTTTAGAACTATGAGGTCAAACTTCTAGCGATTGTTCAGTGCAATATTAGAAGATATTTGAGCATAAGAATTGGTATCTTCAAATATCTCCCTGAGGCGTTCCAGCCTTATGACGCTTTAAGACAGTTATGTGCAAAAATGTTTTTATCAAGTTTTAGTACGTTTCATTTTAATTTATTTGTACAAAATAATACTACAATTTTTGCTCAGAATGTAGTATTTAAACTTTATTGCATCTGTTCAAGCAACATAGATAGTTTCTGCGGACTTGGCTAAAAATTTGATAATCGTTTTAAACGGCTTTAAATATCGCAGTGATTCGTGCAATCCGGTCTTCCTCTGTTTTCACTGTTCTTTCATAAATCAGAAACTTTACATGTCCTCACATAAAGAAATCTAAAGGTGTTAGATCGGGTTACTTAGGAGGCCACGGAACTGGACCATCTCTGCAGATCCAACGTTGTCCGAACTGATGTTACAAATACTGACAGGTTTGAATAAAAACGTGCGCAGGCGCATCATAATGTTGCAGTCACACATGCTGTCGAACGTTTAATGGGACGTTTTAAAAAAGTTCCGGCAGAACGTCTTGTAGAAAACGCCTGTAGATATGCTCCATTAAAAGATTGGGCATCAGGTACTTAATTAATCCCCCCAACCAAATGGTTATCAACAATACCGGCTAACACGTTAACAAATCGACGTTGCTGATGACTTCCGGCAAATATCGCGTGTGGATTTTTTCGGCCAAACCTGGCTGTTCCTATTGTTGAATGTGCTATAATATATCATGTGAAACTGGCTTTATCCGTCCATAAAATAAAAAGTAAAAAATTAGTTTGCTCGACAATCTGATGAAGCAGCCATTGACAAAATTGAACTTTTGGCTGATAATCGGCTGAGGTCAAACCTTGAACTTTTTTTAAATGGTATGGATAAAGTTGTTCATGTAGTACCGGCCAAACGGAAACGTAATTTCCACCCATATCCTGCACAACTTGATGAGTGTTAGTCGAAGGCTCATCTGCAACTCGAAAAGAACTTCTTTCTCTAAATGGATCGTTCTTACTGTTTTTCTGCACCAGTATCGTGTGTTAGGTTTTAAAGTGCTGGTTTGGGTAAGTCATTTATGAATTGCAATAAACTTTTTGTACTCAGGATGTCGCTTTGAAGGATACCATTCTTGACAAGGCCATGCAGCAGCGTTTGCGTTGCAACTTGTTCCATATGCCTGATGCACATCTGCCAGTTCTTAATTGATGTAGTCCTCCATAAAGACCGATTATTTTGCGAACTTTTTAAAATTTGCAAAACTAACAAGTGAACATGTGAAATTAACGATCAATAATTTCAGGTGTTAGTCTTGGCTAAATAAACATTTAGCAAAATGTACTTAACAGGTGCATTCAAATTCAAGGACATTTTGAATAATTTCTGTAGTATTATTTTGTACAAACAAATTCAAATAAAACGTACTAAAACTCGATAAAACATATAATATTTTTGCACATAACTGTTTTAAAGCATCCTAAGGCCGTAGCGCCTTAGGAAGATATTTGCGGACACGGGTTCTCATCTTCAGATGTCTTCTATTGTTGCACTCAACAATCCCTAGAAGTTTGTTCCCAGAGTTCTGAAACATCCTGTATATTGAAGAAATGCTTTATTAAGGAAATACAGGGCGTCGAAGTTTTATACTTTTTTCAATTTATCTTTTATAGTTCCCAATATTTTTTAGATATTTAGCACAAATTTTGAACATCAATTACTCTTTAGGATCTACATAATTAAATAATACTAGATGATTGTGAAAATCTACAGGGTGATATTTTTGGGGGGTTGGGAATCATTTTATCGCCCAAAACTTTTTTGTAGTGCACCACATAGTATTTCATTTTAGAAATTTAAATTACTTGTTTCATTTAGAAACTTTTGTATGTTTCGACCATTTTTGTATCTGTCATCGTTTTTCAGTGATTTTCAAAATGGTGAAGTTGCTACTTTTTTCATCTAGTAGGCTTTATTGGTTTCTGATATTTTAACTATGACGTCATAAACAATAGAAGTTTGACATATGTCAAGTCTGTGCTATTATGTTTACAAACAATATTTAAATAATGCATGATGCCTTTTCGATTTTCTAACGAAATACATGTAGACATGTATTTCTTGTACGGGTTGTGCGATCGTAATTCTTCTAGTGCAGCTCGCGAGCACCGGAGAAAATGTTCAAATACACAACAGCTGCATCCAAAGCATTTTTATGAAAGTGCATCAAATGTTTCAAGCCAATGGTTCAAATCAAATTGGAGTTGATGAGTACAACCGGCAAAGACGTGGAAGCTTAGAGGCAAGAATCTTAAATGCTTTTGAAAGTGACCGTCAATTAAATACACGTCGAGCGTCCAGGCAATGCAATACTATTCTAAAAGCACAATATGGATTACATTAAAACAAAACAATATGCACCCATATCATTTGCAGCCGGTACAAGGATTACTGCCCAGAGGTTCCGAAGCAGTCCCGTTCGTTGTTAAATGAAGCAGACAATCATCCTGAATTTCTTAAAAAAATTATGTAGACACACGAGTCGTGTTTCACTAAATGTGGCATTGTTAACTTCCGCAACTGTCACGTACCAGATAATAAAAATCCCCATCTCATTTGTCTACGAAATTTCCAGCACGAATTTAGTGTAAACGTTTGGATGGAAATGTTTGGCGATTTTTTGTTGGGACCATATATCTTACTCCACAGATTAAATGGACAATTGTTTTTAGAGTTTTTAAATGCTGAGCAGGAAAACATGCTGGAAAATATCCCTTTCCAACAAACAATAAGAACACATTTTCAATTAGACGGATGTCTTTCACATTATTTTCTGGTGGCGGAGAACTGGCTAAATGAAAACTATGAGAGTGAGATAGATCGGTCGTAAAGGATCAATTGCTTGGCCTCCTCGATCGCCTGATCTAACACCTTTTGATTTTTATGTTTAGGAGTTTATGAAGGAAAATGAGTAGTCTACTCTTGTAAACTCTCAAGAAGAACTTATAAGACGAATAAGAAATTCTGCAATTAAAATAATTGCTCGAAATTTGAGATATGTTCAGCGTTCTTTATGGCGACGTTCTAATTTATAAGTAGAACGTAATAGCGATCATTTCCAACAATTTCTGTAAGAAAAATGATTTGATATTGATTTAAATTATTTTATTATCGAATAAATCATCGCTGTTCAATTTATTCTATATCTGAAATTACTTAAAATTATTCTTGTCTACTCTAATTTTTTATTTCTCTTCTGTTAAAAATCCGCTTTACTCTCAGATCGTCAATATATAAATCCTTACTCCGGTTTACACCATAGAAGTATCACAAAATCTAATGTCAGTAAGATGTCAGAAATATCAGGACCAACTAAACCTACTTGATGAAAAAAATAGCAACTTCACTATATTGCAAAATAACTGAAAAACGGTGACAGATACTAAAATAGTCAAAACATATAAAAGTTTCTAAATTGGACAGGTAATTTAAATTTCTAAAATTCAATTTTATGTAATGCATCACAAGAAAGTTTTGGACGATAAAATGAGTAATAACCCCAAAAATATCAACCTGTAGATTTTCACGATCATCTTGTATTATCTAATCATGTAGACCTCAAAGGGTAACTTATGCTGAAAATTTGAGTTAAACATCTCAAACACTATGGGAGCTATAAAAGATAAATTTGAAGAAATATAAAACTTCAACACGCTGTATTTCTTTAATAAAGCATTTCTCGAATATACCGTGCGGCTCTATATTAAACGTAACGGCGTTAATTAATAGGCATTTAAATAAGATGAAACGAGACTGGCATAGTGGGTTTTTTTATTCGTTTATGGGAGGCAAGCAGAGCCAGAAAAATAACTTATAGTATATTTCCTAACTCGTTTCTGTAATTTTCCTATCACAGAAGGCTTCCTTAATGTCCCGATTTTTGCCACGCCCTGAATTTGATGTCTTTCTGCCTTTTGATGTGGGATGTCTGTTTATTTATCCAAATGAATTCTAATGATATTGAATCAGAACATTCAGCGATTCATCTTATGAATATACAGCGCATGTAAAAAAATTGCAACACGTTTATAACTTTCGTAAACCTGATATTTTTTTAAAACGCTTAAACACGTATAATTTTATAAAAAAAGACATTTAATGCATTATTTTCGATGTTCAAATTTTTCACCCCTATCCAGCTACCCCTATTAACTTTTTATTTTCAAGTGAAGAAGTACCCATTGTAATATATCAAATGAAAGGTAATTCAATATGGCATACAACGGTATACTCAGAACTAAAATCTACAGTTTGCTTAAAAGATAAAATTATTAGATACAAAATGAAGTAACTCACTATTACATCAAACAAAACTGAAATTCCTACAATAAATGCTCAAATTAAGCTCCAGTAATAATATGGCGCTGACTCAGTTGCTCCTCGAATTATGCAATTATCCAGTGTTGCTTCTGTTATTAACTCTAATTTTGTTTACATTCTAAGACGTAAATCATTTAAATTTTGTGGTCTATTTTTGTAAACAAAACCTTTTAAATGACCCTACAAAAAATCGAGGAATGTAAAATCTGGAGATCGTGGCGGCTATTCTATTGCGCCTCTTCTACCTATTCATCTCCTAGTGAAAAACTCATCAAAATACTCTCTCTCGGCCATAGCATAGTGTGATGGTATATTTTGTTAAAACCAAATAATGTTGGCGACTTGTTTCCCTTTTCCTGCAGGAAAAATTGAAGCGATCGATGGCACTATTTCGTCTTGCAATAAGTACAAGTATGATACGTTGTTAAAGTTCCCCTCTATGAAAAATGAACCGACGAACTGGTGGCCGATTTTATCCATCCATACATTAAGTTTTTGCGTTTGTTGTGTATGCAGAGTCTGCATCCAATGAAGATTGTTTGTAGATCAGTAACGACAATTATATCGTTGAATAGATCCATTTAAGCAAAATGCTGCTTCGTCCGAAAATAAAATTCTAAGAAAAGAACCTATTATCCTGAATGCCTTTTTCTTGCATCAATTCACAAAATTGCATCCTGCGATCAAAATCTTCAGGCGTCAACACTTGTGTAAGGGGAATTTTGTATGAATGAAATTTTTCTCGTTTTAAAAGATTTCTTACTGCTTTTGCAGATATATGAAATTCATCGGCAAGTTCGCTAGTAGACTGTATGGGGTTTTTATGAATAGGTTAAAGAATGTCTAGTGCTTTATCGCCTTCAATTTCTGTTCGAGGTCTTCCACATTTTGGAGCAGCTTTCACACTTCCAGTGTGTTGAAATTTTTAATTAATCCAACAAACTACATTTTCATCAATAGGTCGGTTTGTATATTTCTTATTAAATATAGGGCACAACTCTTCTTAAGTTCTTTTGCGTTCTCCATACCCAAAAAGTTTAAAATTTCAATTTTTTGCTTCTTAGATAAAAGATTCAATTTTTTGATATTATAACTGTTGTAGGTGCCTCACAACATAATTCAACTAAATCATGAATCCTGCGAATACCAAAATATTTTGTATCTAAAAAATTGTTTGCATTGAAGACGATTTGGAATTTCTACGTCTTTTCATCATTTATTCACTCTCTTTAAAAGTGAAATAAGAGTTTATTATCTGTTTAGGAAGTAAAGATTAAAACTTTTAATCTTTTTAGGATATTGACTTTGTTTTGTTTTTTCTATAGATCCAATTTTAGTTCTGAGTATACCGTTGTATCCCTTATTGAATTACCTTTTATTTGATATACTACAATGGGCACCTTTCTGTTTGAAAATAAAAAGTTAGTTGGGGTAGCTGGATAGCAGTGAAACATTGAACATCGAAGATAATGCATTAAATTCCTTTAGAGCTGTTTTACTCAAAAACTAGTCAATAGATTTTGAATCGCAATACACCACTAAATGCAGTTGTGAAAGACACTTATTTTGAGGTCTCACTTGACTCATGTTTCAACTTAAAAAATCGGCCAATTTGGGCTACCGGTGACTTAAGCAACATTTGGAAAAGTAAATAAATGTCAAAAGATAGTATTTTTTGTCCTATTTAATGTTATTAAATTTTAAAAAAATTGTTCATATTTTAACTTGCAAAAAAATTAATAGTATGGTGGGGGTGATAATCAGAGCTGCGCAGTGGTTTATACGACAAACTAATATTATTTTATGCGTAGAATACGTGGCTAAAGTCCTGTTACAAAAAGCCAGGACACCCTGTATAATTACATAGCAGAGATGCACTTGATGCGGAGACATGCCACACAGAATACTCACATAAGTCTCTATTAAGTCGCTACGATGTGGCACAAAGTAATTATGGTCCTCCATTTCCCTGCGCTTCTTGACGCGTACGAAGTGCTCAGCCGGATTCAAATTTTTACGGGCGCAGGCACTCGACAGAAACTCTTCTACTGACATGGACTCTCGTACGAATACAGTCGTGGTGACTTGGTCGGGGAGAGACACCTTAACGTTCTTTTCAGTCTCATCTCTAGAATTGATCTAATAATCCAGAGACGTTACACCTTGATATCAACTTTGAACAATCATGCACGTACTTGCAAAGATCGTCTACTTGATCCGCTATTAGACCTGGACAACAAAGGGGGCCGTCGTTTGGTGGCACCCCTCCCAGCTAACAGATTGTTAAGGAGAGAAGGGCTGCGGGCGCATATAAACGCATGGAATGATGACACAGTGAAAACCCCCAACTTATTCAGAGTGTTCTTCGTTGCTCTAGAAACGTGGGTGAGGAGAGACTAGAATATCGAATAATTAGTATATAACAGAGCTCGAGACTCAGTTAAATACTTTCGGATTAGGTAGTTCTCCACTCTGAAGGCTGGCCATATAGCATCGCAACCGGAACTGCTCGCAATGCAGCCGCTCTAAGTTTTCCTCCCATTGCATCACTTGGTTGCACAGTTGTTGTCGGGCATCCATGTCCACTACCACGGTTTGCTGCATTTCGGCCATGTGTTTCAGCTTGTAGTCCTTTAAATGGGAACAAATATGTACAGGGAGTTGCGAAATGTTGGTCAAAAAATTCTAAGACAGGTTCAAAATTCCTGTAATTTCCCATAAACATAGGTCTGGAAATGGCTGGTTGCATACTGTGGGCTCTAAAAAACATGGAGGTTACTCACCGTTTCAATGGCTTTCTCAAGGCGGAATATTTCTTCCTGAAGCAGGTGCAGTGTACCAGTTTTGCCGCGATGGCGTGCAAATGCTGCAGCACATGCGCTGTGTATACTATTCACCCAATTTTCTAGCTCAACCTGAAGAAAAATGCGAACCTTCAAGGTATTGCCCTAATAGCACAAGATGCAAGGATAGTCTCAGAAGTACCCGACCTAACACTTAAAGAAAAAAATTTGGAAAATATTCCATTATTTCGCAAAATAGTCTCCTTTGAGATTGATATACCTTTCTCAACGATGTTCTATGGCTCCGATATCCTGTTTATAGTAAGAAGCTTCGAATGCTTTAAAATACGCATCAACCTCAGACTCCACTTCTTCGTTATTGGTAAATTTCTTTCCGTCGAGCCATTTTTTCAAGTTTAGAAATAGAAAATTATCTGACGAGACCAAATCTGGCGAGTAGGATGGGTGAGGAAAAAGTTCGAATCTAAGTTGATTGATTTTAGCCATTGCGATAACGGAAGTGTGGACTGGTGTGTTGTCTTAATGAAACAAGACTTCCTTTTTCGCCAAATGCGATCGTTTTTTGTTAGTTTTTCCGCCAAACGCTGCAATAAATTTGCATAATAATATTCTCCATTTATTGTTTTTCCTTTAGGGAGATAGTCAATAAAAACCCCACGTGCATCCTAAAAAACTGACGTCATCTCCTTTCCTGCAGATGGAACGGTTTTCGTTTTCTTTGGAGCTGATTCTCCCCTTTGAGTCCATTGTTTTGACTGTTTTTTCGTCTCAGGTGTAAAATGATGGACCCATGTTTCATCCATGATTATAAATCGACGCAAAAACTCGGCTTTAGTGCTACGAAACTTTGCGAAACATTCCCTTGAAACATCCTCACAGCGCTGTTTTTGTTCAATTGTGAGTAATCTCGCCACCCATCTTGCGCACAGCTTCTTCATATCTAATTGTTCGGTCAAAATGCGATGTACAGTACTTTTTTAAATGTCTATCGTGTCTGTTAACTCCCCCAATTTCAGCCGACGGTCTTCCAGTATAGTTTTGGGGATTTCGATCACAATTTCTGGAGTGGTCACTTCACTGGATCGACCACTGCAGAGTTTGTCTTGGCAGCTCCTACGAACGCGTATAAATTTTGCCACATTTACAGTTGTTAAGGAAGGATCAGATTTCCCCAGAGTAGAATCTAACTCTGCTTTGATGTTGGATGGACTAAGACTTTTCAAACGAAAATATTGAATCACGTATCGATGACCAATTTTTTCCACATTCCCAAAATCTTTAAAATCGTTCGTTAAAAACAGCTCCAAAGGAAACACAAATCAACATAGCACCTTCAAACTTTAAACGCAAGCTTTTTAAAATTAGGTCTTTGTAATAAAGGCAAATTTTTAACCATCTATGTATATGTCAAGTTGGGTACTTCGAGGACTATCCTCGTATCTTATTCTTAAAAACTTTTTTATGCCGATATTGCGTATAAATCAGTCGCCATAAAGATATCTTAGGCCCGGTTTTTCAAACTCCTGATATTGTTGCCAGCAAGATAATTCCTATAGGAACGACGAAACTAGAGGAGAGCATTGATCAATTTCTCAATATCCGTGGAAATGTTACTACTGGCAAAGCCACAAGGAGTCTACTGGACCTCAAATGGATCTCTTAAAGATGACTTACTTATGCCGATGGATGGTACGTCTTACCGCTTCAAGTTATAAAACATTTCGTTCAGACGCACAGAGATGACTTAAAAATGTGTTATACAAACATCTTTGTCATCTATCCTAAGCTCTATAGACATTTTATAGATGTCTGAAAGTCGGGAACAGGCACGTTCACACGTCTGCATATCCTCCCTTTCATAATGAATTAGGCCAGATTACTTACCTGACAAGGAGCCTGAAACAGGTAAGCATCTCCAAAGGCGGTACTCAAACAGAAAATGAAATCCCTTTTCGGATGTTCGGGGATGGGCTGCATTATGGCACCGTCCACGATAATTAGATGTTTCGGGGCGGCTTCTACGCTCCTTCCCTCCCTCGATTCACAGGGATAGAAGAGTAAAGTGGTGCCCTTCAGACAAACCCAGTAGCCCTTCCAGCCTCGTTTCCGAGCCAACTCGATTTGATGCTTTTTGCGGAGCAGCCATTTCTTGACGCTCAGGAAGCTGAAAAACGAAAACTTGCACCAAGGACCTAATAATTGCATTAGTCATCTGCGGCACAGGATTAAACACAAAAGACCGCAGTTCCTTTTGATGGGCAAAATTGCTGGCGGACAATTACCTACTCGACGGATGATTAATTCGGGCAAATTTCAACTGAGCCATCAGCGAACAAAGACATCAATCATTTGGGGAAAATCTTGGATTTTATAGTAAATACGGAGGTAGTTTTGTGTGACGCGGTTTTATTGCAGCACAAAGGATATAAGAAGAAAAATCCATTAATTTCAATAAGCCCAGCGTGGCTGGGCTGGATCATTAGCTTCATCCATACATTAAAGTAATTGTATTGTAATTTCTCAGAACTTAAGACAATAGCGAGGCCACAGGTGTGATGTAAACATGCCCATAGGATATTTTATAGAAGCGTTCCAGCGAAACCCCTGATGGTTTACTTATATTTCTCATATTACGAGTTTCGTCGCTCTCGCACTCAGACCCTTCTCAAACTAATATCGATATTTAATGGTGTTCTAAATCACTAGAGCTGTAAATTAAGCTGAATTTAGGGGTCGTGGACAACCGAAATATAGGGTGGAACAGTCAAATGGAATAAATTCAATATCTGCATATTTCGATATATGTGAAAAAAATACCGAAACCCCCTTCACGTAACAATTGCAAGCCCAAACTTTTTAAATTGGAAGCATGGGTTTGTGATAGCTCAATTAAAAGTTTTTCTCATTGTCTATTTAAAACTGCTATGATTTTAAACTTTATTGCAAAGAATAATAGAGAAAAATAAATTCATATAATTGACAGCATTCTCTACAATAAACTTAAAACTTAAGAACTAATACCATTTCGTTATTGATTATGTAATAAAATAGTAAAATAAATGAATCCCAATCTTCTGTGAGATGTCCAAAATGCATCCCTCGAACCTCTTGACAGTATCCTAACCGTAACTAAAAATGTCTTCTAACATTAATCAACGTCTGAGACGTAACCCATCTAATCGCAAGCGTTATTCTTCTTTTTAAGTTGGCTAAATTACGTGGTTTAGTTTTGTAAACCACACTCTTCACATGTCCCCATAAAAACAAATTTAATGGACTAAGATCAGGTGATCGTGCTGGCCATGTTAGCGATTCTCGCTTCCCTATCCACCGATTTGGAAAAGTTAAGTCGGGGTGTATTAAGATTGATTTATTATGTGATTTTATTACATCATTAATAATGAAGTGACATTAATTAATAAGTTTTTAGTTTGTTGTAGAGAACTTCGTCAATTACATGACTTTTTTCAACATTTTTTACATGATTATTCTTTCAAATAAAGTTTAAAACCCTAGCAATTTTGAATAGAAAATGAAAATACCTTTTAAATGAGTTATCACAAACCCATACTTCCAATTTAAAAATTTTGCTATTGAAATTGTCACACAAAGGCGGTTGAATTTAAAAATGAAATTTTTACGTTACAGAATATAATTTTAGAATCTAAAATTGATGTATTTCGGCATTTTTTTCGCATATGTCGAAAGATGCAATTTGGCTGTTCCACTCTATAGAACAGACTTATTGGGACCAATGCTCTTGGACGACGACCTGAAAACCCCCTTCGCGACCAAAAAACGGAAAAACGAACTTCCTCGGTTTAATTTTGCACAGTTATTATTTCATTAAGGCACGCCACAGGGCAAATAAATAAAACGATTATAATAATAACAACATAAATTGAATCATAATCCACTTCCCGTTACTTAAAACTTCTACAACTCTTGTCGATTAAATTAGTTAAACCTGAGCAGCCTCTGGACAAAAACGTTGTTCCAAGATTACCGGAAGAAAAATGTTGTGGTTAACATTGACCCTGTTATTGGTGGTTGGTGCAAACTGTGAAGTGAATAGTGATGATTTTGAGCAGTGGGTGCTAGATCCTACGAAAAACGCTTCTGAAAGTCTGACGTTATGTGAAGCTGAGGGAGTCCGAGTGAAGAAATACACGGAGGAGCTAGATCTGCGACCATTAACATGCGCCACTAATCTTACTGTGCTCATAGTCGATGGTATTGGGCTCAAAACCGTAACAAATAAATCCTTAGAGGCCCTGCCAAAGTCAGTGCAGAATTTGAGCATTGTAAATAACAACATCAGAGCAATTAATGGGCTGACCTTTGCCAATCTCACAACCAAACATCTGAATTTATCCTCCAACAACATAGAGCTCATCGACCCCACCGCCTTCGACTTCTTGACTGCTTTAGAACTCTTGAATTTGGACAACAATAAAATCGCTATCTTCAACTTCACCTTCGTAGAGTGTCCTAAGCTAAAGATGATTTCCATGAAGCACAATCTGATAAAGAAGCTGTCAGAGGGCACGTTAAAGAACGTGAAACACAACGTTCTAACGGTGCTGCTCAGCTACAACCAGATCACTGAAGTTCATAAGTCGGCCTTCGATGTGAAACAGTTCCACGAAGTGCACCTGGATCACAACCAGCTCGGCAACGCTCAGTTGCTGATTAGGCTCGTTAAAGCTGAGCTCGTGGACCTCTCTCAAAATAACATCACTTGTCTGCCTAAGGAATTTATGGAAAACGGGCTAAGCAAGATCAAAACTCTGAATTTGACTGGTAACCCGCTGGAGTGCCATTGTTTGCACGATTTGAGGAGAAAAATGCGCAAGAACGTAGAGTTCCAGAAGATGTCCCCCTTAGTGCAGAATATTAATTTAATTTTACCAAAGAATGATACCACTAAATGTTAGTTTATAGACGTAAATATGTTTTACAGTGCTTACTAAATATTAATAATTCAGACATGCTCTTATTTAGAGGGTTGTTATTGTATTTCTTACCCAGCCTTTCTGACAGCCCCTGTACAGTTGAATGAAGCAGCGGCGGTACCAGTCTGTTTGGCTTTGTATGGGGAATTCATTACGCTCTCGCCTTCATCCTCGTCCGACACTGCAGTAGTCAAGGACATTCGATCATCATCAGAGATCTGAAACCAAATTGACCAATAAGAATTCCAATATTCTTCTATGCAGCATGTCATGTATCGATTTCGGTCGTAGGATGTAATATTAAAATTATGCAACCTGGTTTCGGGACGCTCTGTAGATATTTCCGGTATTGGTATCCGGTTCCCGTGGGATATTTCCCCGTATTGTTTATACGTACAGGGTGGTTTAAATGCCAAGTGTATCGTTGAGATTTCCGAAACTATAAGAGATACGAGGTCGGTTAAATGCACAAGTTAGTGCCCAAAGAAATGCCACTTTGAATCGGGAAAAATTCCAAATACTCCCATAGATATCTAGAAAAAACCGAAATTCTGCTACATCATTTTTATTTTATCCTGACTTTATTTGAAGAGATCGTCAAAAACAAACATTACTTCGTTACTACCACTTTTTTTAAGACCTCTTCGCATATTAATTTGCATTTATTTACCAAAAATGGAAACTTTTAAATTGTTAGCATTCCGTTTTATATAATTTAATTAGATCCGTAATTTAAATAATTTTTAAAGTTTTTTATTCTTGTAAATAGCGCTCTGAAGATAATTGAGCATCTCTATTACACGTGTAATAGATGTTTATCATATCACGCTTTTCAAGTGATGAGAACATTTTATTTTACTTTAATAATAATTAATATCAACTTTTGATTCACTGAGTAGATTTGATAGAACGACAATTTTACAATTGTTTAATTATTCAAAGAAAAGTAAAAACGAAATCAATCCATAGCCACTCGCTTGCCCAGATATGAGTTTTTTTTAAATATTCATCAGTTCTATTTGTTGGCTATATTTTATAAAACATTATTTATATTATTTATTTCATGTTTTAAAATTGATTAAAAACATCTATTACGTGAGCAGAAAACTGGTGAAGAGAAAGTTATGCTAAAAACCATACATGGGAGATTAATAAGTATACGCACTTTTTAAGAGGGTATTTTTATCATATCTACTACTTTTTTTGGTGGTTGTTATACGTAATTGTTCTCAAAAGGGCAAAAAGCAATAAAAGAAAAGATAAAAAATCCAGGTCTGTATTAAAAAAATGAAGTTAATGATGGTGGCTCAAAAACGAAACGTCGGATTTCAAATTTCACAACGCCATCTTGTAGGGACGAAAAAGTGGTAATGATGAAGTGACATTTGATTTGAAATATCTTTTCAAAAAATAAAAACAATATAGCAAAATTTCGGCTTTTTTTGGACATTTCCGGGGGTATTCGGAATTTTTCCGAGTTCGAAATGGCATTTTCTTGGGCGCTAAATTGTGCAACTTTGTCCCAATTTAAGCGACCTGGTATCTCTTAAATTTTCCGAAATCCCAATGATACGCCTCGAATTTAGACCACCTTGTACATGAGAATGTTATCAGAGTATGTGGATTAAAGGTACCTAAAACAAACAATGCATTGCCGCATACACTTTCCAATATCGATCCACTTTTGGATCTAAGAGATTGAAAATACCTCCTCGTCTCGCCGAATTGTTTGTCATACCGCGTGTAACATAACTTGACGCTTTACCCATACAACAGAAAAAGGAATGACGGTGAACGTTGATGAAAAATGGGATGAGGAACAAAATAAAAAACGAAACTGAATCGAAGCACATACTCTTTAATAGATGACGATATCTACCTTCAACAGAAACAAAGCATTACATCGTTCGGCATCCTGTTTTTCGTTCCAGTGCACGTGGCGATATCTCATGTTGCCAACTACCGTGGGTTTATTCAACTTGGTCACTTCTCTTGCCAAACGATATATCGTTTTCTTTTTGATTTTCTTCTTGTGCCTGCGTTTCTCCGCCTCCCTTTCGTCCATCTCGCTGAAATCCCCCTGGGATGTGAGGCCCTCCTCGGTAACCTACATCGTTGCATAGGGCACGAGACCGAGGGAATGAGGTAGACTGAAACTGATCTTACCCAAGTGCTCAATACGCTTTCGATAAAGTTGAAGAATTTTTGAACGTTCGCCTCCATTTCCCCGTAAGGCTGCAGGCAAAAATTCGTGTTCGCGCACACTTGGAGCAAGAAGTTGTCGCCGAAATGGACGGTTTTGCGACGTCTGCGTTTAGCAAGCGACATGTTTTCCGGCATTTTGAGGGCGCAAAGGGACTTTGTTTTTAATGCTTCGCAACCCTTTCACTATCACTCCGACAACAATGAAAACCGTATTAAAACTGGAATTCGCGCTTCGACGTTCCATTTCCCCGAAGAAAATGGCCTATTTAAGGCGAACGTTAACATTTATTATATTCCTTTCCTGATGATTGTCGACGTGTCGATTTAATACAACGATGGAGATTAGGAGAAATCGGGAGATTTTGTATATCTACATAACATTATATAAACATAGTACATAAGTCATCATCACTTCACAACGATCCTCGTTTGATGAATGATAAAGCTGGACTTGCGGAAAGGTGCGCTTTGTGGATGGGAATACATGAAAGAGTCTATATTTCAAGGGGGCCGCCTTCGGGATTGTGGTTTCACTTCACATTCATCCTCGCCATAATGTCAAGAGTAAAGTATGGATTATTCCTTCAGGGCAAGTAGGTTAAGGGCCAAGTTATTAATGTGCTGTGAGGTTATTGTATCTTGCCCAAATTTTCTCTCATTAAGAAGTAATGGTACCTATACACAGAATTAGAGTTCTCTCACGAACACTGCCTATAACAGCGGATCATAAACGATAACAGCTGCGACAAAATGTTATTTTAATAAAATAAATCAATTTTTATTAAAATGTAGCTGCAGTGGTGGTAACAGTTTTTTGCTATTCTGCGTCAAAAAGTGTCTTACTTTCAAACAATTTCACTGACAAATATCCGTCTTATCCGGTCCATAATAGCTAAAGCTCAGTAGCCATATAAATCAAATCAGGAACCAACGACAACAAGAAAATCCCCGAATAATTTCGGTGTGTCCATTATTTTACTGTATACTGATTTTCAGTGCTTTCAATGTTCCTTCTTGGACAGTGCTTGGCGAACATCCAATTTATATTTTATTCTCCAAAGACAGAGTGTTCATAGTACGTTCCTGGTTATTACGAGTTAAGCGATTTTTAAGTAACGTCGTCACCTTGAAGTGGCTAGCTCGGACAGGGGGCATTTTTCCACCAAAGTTTATAAACTATTTTAATGTTTCTACCTAATTATTGCTTACTCTGTTTAAGCTTGGGACGACCGCATTAAAGAGGATATGCTTATATATGAATCATTGGCATCAGTTGGCTAGTTCCAGTGCTTTTACGTGTTTTGAAACGCCACTAAACTGGCGCCAATAATTCGTGCTATTAAGAATGGTAAATGCAGCCAATTAACCATGCATGCTGCAATAGCGACTGAATTTTGGCGCCAGTAAAAGAGGTTTACGTAGGATTTAGATATGTATGATTTATTGGCACCAGGGTAACTGCTGGCGCCAAAAACTTCAACTGCTTGTGGGTGATTTTTGAATCTGATGAGACCTGAATTTTTGCACAATTTTTGGACCTCGAAATCGACATTAATTGCGCTCTATGTACACAAGGGAGTTTGGCGCTAAATGGTAAGCAACGATGGTTTCGGATAAGGAATTATTAAAAGCGAATTATTAGTTAATTTACTGAAGGTAACGGATGTTTGGCCCTGAGCAAAAGGCAACAGTGTACCCGCATGTAATGAGCACCCGAGTTGAGTCGTTTTACGATAAATTTGAATATCATTTTCAAATTTAGCTCTCTCGAAATGGCAGATTTTTAGGAGAGATTTGGCTGTAATTTGCAGTAATTTTTATTGATTCTAACCGAGCAATTTGGGAGACTATTTTCAGTGTTTTTAGTTGGTCGCAATCTAGCAAATTTCAGGATAATTTTGGGCATTTTTGCCTAAATGTCTTATTTGTTTTACCTATTTGATGAGTGCACATTGAATAAAATGGTAACAGAGGGTACTTATATCGTTGCTGACTCATAGGGCCCGTCGCTTTGTTCTACCATCGCACATCAACTCAAACGGAACCAAACACAAAGAAAATTTGAAAAAACAACCCACACTATTGTTCTCTAGAACTGAACAATCATCACTTAACTAGGATATTTATGAACAGGAAACACATATTGAAATTTTCTTACGCGTGCCCATCAGTTAGAGACTCGCTTTCACCTTTTCTTAACAACTCTAATCATCAATCGGTTGTCATGGTAACTATACGAGCGTCTTTATGAGTTCGTCACGATACCAATTCAACTAAACTATTTTCGTGCTAAGTTAAAACCGTACAGTGTAAGACTCTTCATGTATTTTCCACAACAAATCGCATCGCATCGATAAACATATAATTATTCCAGTTCCCATTTCTAACTTCATCACTAAAAACTCAGCTAAGGGGAAAAAACTCGCTATGACAACTTCTATATGACTACAACAGAGGAAAACAATCGTGATGCAAACCGAATCCAGGCACGTACACGACGATCCAACTAATACAAAAACCGAAGTCTTGATCCTCAAATTTAGGCCATTGTTTATTAATCGATTTTTCTGTTTAGGCACTGCGGTTTGATCACTCTCGTAGAATGATGCACTCTACGAGTTCGACTGAGCGACAATCGCAAAGGAATATTCGCATAGGGGATGATGACGTCAAACTGGAAAGAAAGGGGATGATGCGGGAAAATGGGGACAGCGCCGTTCGTGCCACAGTGTCCGGGTTTCGCACTATTATCGGGACGAGATCGATACGGTTCCTGCCGAAGGACGGAAGGAAATGGAAGACAGGGACGGAGTAGGTATGTGAGAAACAATACAAAATGATCCGGGCATACTTGGAACTTGGTAAAACAGCGCATTAAAGCTAACCTTCGCCACTCTGACAGGGATAGACTTCGTCAACATAATACCCATTTACATTTCACACAAAAGTCTTTTTTTCATAGTGGTTTCGTCAAAGAAAAATTACTGGAATGGAACAAAGCAGGTCCGCATTCAGGTCTTCGATAAAGATTTTCAACATTTTTATCCAAAACAACTCCTAATGGTAGCTAGTTTTAATGATATCAACGGTCTTTTCGAATGTCTTGAAAATCAATGTAAGCTTATCGCAAGATAAAATTTAACTTAATAATGACACATATTAAGCAATGCCTAAATTAGGCACGGTTCTGTTTTCGTGTACAAGCAATTCAGATAGTTGGTTAAATGGTTTAAAAGATGCTCAAAGGTAGGTAGGTATATAGGCAAACTTTTACTATTCTTGGGCACGTGCTTTACGAAAATTTGATTTCTTTGTTCGACACCAAAATCCTCTTGAAATAGACTCGTGACCAGCTATCTGGGGTATAAAAAAAATGTTCCGCTTTAGATTTTCTAGTTCCAACATAATTTTCAATTGGTTCTTTCCAGAAGCGCAGCTTTGCTCTGAACTGTAAAATTCGCCCATGCACTAACACACTAACTTGGTTTATTTTTAACATAGTTGAGTTTAAAAAGAAAACGAATCGTTTCTGAATGCCTGTATAACTTCAGCTTACGTAAAGGAACGAGAGAAAAATCCGTTTGAAAATATTACATTTGTGACCTCGATTTGTTCGGTTTTTGTTTGAAAATCAATCTACAAAGTCAAAGTTTTAATATAATAGATAATTTTGTCGAAGTTCTAATATATCTCTAAACCTGAAAAATCAAAGCTGTCAGATTTCTAAAATGATTCTAAAAAATTCGCGAAAACTTCAAGAAATTTGTTATGGAAACAAATCTGAATCAACTAGTTCTTTAGTGTAAAAATAAATTTTAACCTCCACTAGTCGTAAATTCCCCAGCACGTCGCTAGCTTTTGAGTAATTACTCACGACTTCACACAATCTCAGTCCTTTTACCTTGTATTAAGATTAGTTAACATGAGTAGGGTAAGGTTTCAATAGGAAGAAAAGCCTAGTTTTAAAAAGTGGTATTTTTTTAATTAGAGAAATGCTCTTTAGAGCGCCCCTCATTTTTAAATAATTGAATGATGGATTTCACAGTGTAGGAAACAAAATGCGTGCTTTTAGCTTTTATTAAAATCAGTGGCGTAGTATCTTAAAACATTTTAAAAAATAATTTTAAATAGTAATAAAAATATTTTTCTAGCTGTAAAAATTTTGTGTAGTGCGTCCCTGACTTTTGAGTAATTGTGGAACAGTCTGTTAGCTCTTTACATATTTTCCAATGTTTTCGAGTTAACGAGCAAGCAATTATTCTATTACTAAGTATATTATACTTTACTACTGTCCTCGTTTAGCGTAAACATTATTCCTGAGGGAACATATTCAATAACTGTTGTTCTACTGACTTTCCGATTTCGCTAGCTGCCCAATGACACTCACCTGGGCCTATATGAAATTCTTCAAAACTGTGCTCTTCATTGACATTAAATTCTTCAATTGGCTAATATAACGAGTCCTGAGGTATCCAGCAGGGTCGAACCGTATTTTAATGCGGGAAAAAATTCACGCTCGATGTATGTACAAGGTGTCCCTGAACATAGTGCCATAAATTCAACTACATATTCTAGGTCCCAAAATATGACGAAAACTTTATATAAACATATATCGAAAGGCGCTTCATTTTCGACATACAGGGTGTGAAAGGTTGGCTCCTGAGGATGGTTTTTTATTAATTTTTTCGAAACGTTTCGAGATGAATTAATGAAATTTTGTACTTTATCATGACTTTTTTTGCTCTTTCTGAATCTCTATAAATAAATTGTCAAATTTTTCCAGAGACAGGTAATACAGGGGGGTAGTGCTTAAAAAGTATCTACACTTTTTTGTACCTAACTTTATTGACGATTTTATAGGAAAAATATTAGGTTTGAAGATTTTTACATAAAAAAGGTACTCTTGTAGAAAATCTAAATCTCCAACAATTTTATTATATAAATTTATATATGTGTACATAGGGTAGTTCAATTGCTATGGGCCGCTATTGCTATCTTCTAAACCGTAAACGTTCCAAGTTCGGTTAAATTAAACAAAAGTTGTCAAATTTAATGACAATTGAAGATCTCAAGGCACTGTTGCCAAAATTTATTCGATTTCGGTAGTAATGGGAAAAAACGAAATGTTTCCAAAAACGTTTTTTGTAAATAAACCGAAAACTGGGGGTTCTCGAAAAACATTTTTCTTACAACACTTTATTGGATTTTAAAGCTCTACACACTAATATTAAGTTTTAAAAAATAGCACTTTTAATTTCTGAGATGTCAACACTAACTTCAATTTTTTAAATACGAACCTGGATTCAATTCAAAAATAACCTTGATCGTTCATTTAATTTCTTATTTCAACAAAGGTACCTAATTTATTTTGTTCTAAATTAGAATTTTGGAATTAGAGCAAAAGACAAACCTAAAAATATAAGACAACGAAACATGTTTTCGGCAAAATTTCGTTTTGTCCCAATATTTCCGAAACCGAACAAATTTTGGCCAAAGTGCCTCTCTTAATTTGTCTTCAAATTTGACAACTTTTGTTTAATTTAAACGAACTTTTAACGTTTACGGTGTAGAAGATAGGAATAGTGGCCCATAGCAATTGGACAACCTTGTATAGTATGCTATGTTCAATGCATTATGTTCAGACACACCTTGTATATGGGTTCGTGGTTTTTTTTAAAGCAAAAAAAATGTCTTTGCTAGTAGGAGCTCTATCGTCTTTGTCTGAGATATAGCATAAAATAAGTAAAAACTACTTCTGTCGTTATTGAAATTGACGGTCAAATTTAAAAATCTCCGGTCAAATTCAATATGACTTGTCGGTCTTCGTCAAACATTTTTGCAGTAATTCACCAATCAGACAATTGTTATTCCACTCTACATATACCACACCAATCACGGCGTTATTACTACTTTTACATAATATTATTACGCGCGCTTTAAAGCTTTATTATGCACACTTATCTGTAATTGCTGATTTCATTCGAATATTTTACCTGTTCGCGGATTCGTAAGATAAATTATTGGTTGTCGTGATAGACCAGAAATATTTTCCTGAAGGAGTATATTCAAAAATTGTTATATTAATGACTAGGACTAAAATTTCGCACACTGCCTTGAACCCTTACCTGAGACCACGTAAATTTCTTGAAGGAAGCGCTTTTTAGTGATTGTACATAAGTCTTCAGCTGACGCTCATGACGGAGATTAGGATATTCAGAAAGAATTTTGGTACTCGTATAAGGATAAAATCTCGTTTTAATGCGGGGAAAATTTCACGCGTGATGCATATCAGTCCGTAGTCGGTTTGAAGGGTCAAAAACCTCCTTGTTCCTAGTGCTACCTCTGTCTTCCGATAAGTGTAAAAAGATGAAACCAATATTTATGTTTTACAAAAATACACATATGTCTTTCACAAGAATATTCAATTTGGGGTTTAAATAGAAATTCAGGTGGTTAAGAATGAGCAAGTCTCGTTCGCAAAAGCTGCCAGATGCAGGCAATAAATTGAGGTATCGAGTTACTCAACTCCGAAATTATTTTAATATATTTTATTTTAATTTCTACGTAATCCTCACGAGGATGAGAAGTTTCAAAATTCTCATCCCACATCAGTCTCTTAACCTGAAACTAAAATCGCTGCTCCGGTTTCGTTTAACTCACGTTTAATTCTGTTGGCGGTTTGGTTTCAAAATCTCGAACACTTTGTTAGTAATTTGACCCCGGTGCTGAAATTATCGACCTAGTTTTCATCGAGGCAGGTTCCACGAGCAAGGATTAAATTAAACGTTAAGGTGAAGACCCCTTACCCCCACTCAGCCCTCCAATCTCAATTTAGAGCGTCGAATATTGTTCAAAAATTAATAGCGTAATCGATCAATAAATTTAAACAATGGTCTATACACGGGAGCAATTGTGTTTACGATTATAGATTGGCTAAATTTATATCGTTCAACCCTCAGTTCGCTCACGAACTGGGAACTTATTAAATTACTGCGCAATAGTATGAAATTAAAGAGATAAAACCTCTCCGTAGAACAAAATAAGGCTGCAAGTCACAATTTCGTATTAGTAGTTATCAATGGCGCGATAAATTTGTAAATAAAAAATTAATAATTTTACCAAAGTTTTCATCGCCCGAAGTTGATTAATGACACGTGTAAACAATGACCAAAAGGGTTCCGATCATTAGGACAGCATTAACTCATAAACCATCTCTTTGTGAGAATTATTCGAAAATCAACGTATTCAATGCATAACGACACCATACGGAACATGGTATCACGCACAACGTATGAGCATTTTAATTAATCATTTACCAAAACGCAGTTTTGCTGCTCACGTACAGGGTGGCCCAGTTAAGACGGTCCACTACCTTATCTCACAAACCGTAAGGTTCAGAAAAGAAATTTCAATATAAAAGTTATTCAGTTTTTATGAATTTTTTTTTGTTGATATTTTCGAAGTTACAGCCTGGTCCACAAAACCGTGGAGCGTCAAAAATACATTTTTTTAAACGGAATACCCTATAGTTTGTTCGGATACCAATTCTGCTTGTAATTATGAGTATTTTTCGTTATTACACAATATGAACATTTTTAGCAGTTTTTGAGTTAATTCACTTTAAAGTAAAAGTCGAAGGAAAGAAAAGCTTCTGAAAATTCTTAATGAATTCACAAAGTACTCATTGAATGGTTTGAAAACTTGTTCAGTTAAAAACAAAGGGTGGTCCGACTAGAGCATATTTTTAATTTAGAGAAGTTTTATATAGAGTGTGAAAAAATATATCAAACTTCACATTTCAAGTGCCTCAAACACGATTTTTTTTTAATGGGACACTTTGTATTTTTTTTTTTGAAAGTGAATACTTCTTTTAACTCCCTTTTAATTAATTATCTATAAAATAATATTAAAATGTTATATAGCTACAGCAAAGAAATCTTACATACTTAACTAATTAATATTATCAACCACCATTTTTTCTATTTAAATAACTAACTACATGTTCATCATGAAATTAACTTACATTGATAACATTCTATTCTTTAACTCCATTCTAGATTGATACATTACTAATAAGTTACCAGATAAATACATAATTAATAATTTAAATAGAAAAAATAGTGATTAATAATATTAATCAGCTCAGTATGTAAGATCTCTTCAATTTAGATATAAAACATATATACATATACGAGTATGTATATCATTTGGACGGGAATTCAAAAAAGAGTCCATTAAAAAAAAATACAAGAAGACTCGTTTAAAAATTTCGAGTTTGAAGCACATGCAATATGAAAAATTTTGATTTTTTTTCACTCTGTATAAAATTTCTCGAAAATTAAAAATATCTTCTAGTAATACCCTTCGTTTTTAACTGCATAAGTTATCAAACAATTCAATGATTTTAATAATATATGAATTGATTGAGAATTTTCAGAAACTTATTTTTTATTCAATTTCATTTTAACTTGAATTAACTCAAAAACTGCTAAAAAAATGTCAAATTTTATAATAACAAAAAATACTTACAGTTACAAAGAGAATTAGTATCTGTAACAAAATATAAGGTATTCCATTTAAAAAAATGTATTTTTGTCACCCAACGGTTTTCTGGATCAATCTGTAACTTCGAAAATGTCAAAAAATAAAAATTAATAAAAACCTGAATAACTTTTATATTAAACTTTCTTTTCTGAACCTTACGGTATGTGAGATAAGGTAGTGAACCATTTTACGTGGATCACCATACAGCTACGTATTAGAACATCTTGAATGAAATGCTTGTCATAGCTCAGTAAAGAAATGTATCGTGCGTCAAATCCCAGGGTGCGCATATCAAAAGTAATAAGCTGCGTATAAGCATCACAGTGCAAATACGCATGCTCTATGGGCCAACTGTTCTAATGAGTCATGCGTATTCTCAAATATACCATCCTCCAAGGTATTTAATGGTAATGTTTTGTTTAGTTATTATTACGATAGTCTGATATATGTATAATCCTTTTTCGAACTTTAAACATCTGATTCAAATAAGTTTGGTACGAAAAACAGAATTTGAGTAATATGTGCTAAAATTTTTTTAGGGGCTGCAGGATCTACTGAGCATACATAATAGTTCTAATATATTTTTCCTCTTAAAACTGGACGAAACGAAGTAGTGAAAATATTTAAAGAAAAAAGCTTCCAACGAGCATTAAGTCAACTCGACCTACTTTGGACGCTGAGCGTCTAACAATTCCTTGACTTGTCCGAACATCAACTGCCTTCTCCTGTTTCACTCGTATTATATTTCACTTATCAGGGAAAACCCCGAATAGCACTTACAAAGCCAATATCAATATTTCGACTTGAACTACAAGCTTTACACGGAAATCACCAAAGGAGATCCTTAATTAACAACTTTGAGATACGAATAACAGAAGCACTTTATTTGTTCAATTGCACCCCGGTATTTTATCGGTTCAATAATAATCCGGGTAAGTTGAGTCAATTTCAACCCCATAAAACGAGTGAAATTCTTGAATTAATCAATAGTTCACAATGGAATTGGATACTATCAAAAGTCAATATCGCCGACATTGCCAGCAGAAGTTACCCTTATTCTTTGGATATAAATTCGTTAAGGTGGTAAAAAGTATAAAATGACTGCGATGGTTATCAGAGTTGAGAAAGTATGGACTAATGAAATCCGAAGACATAGTTGCGACATGAAATGATCGCTGAAGGCATAAAAGAAGCTGAATAGTTTTGGATCGAGCTGTGACATTCTCTGATCTTCCACAAGAGATGTAAATTCTTCCGACATCTGACAATCCAGTGGAAAATTATGTTCAATAAATGAAGATTCATTTTTCTTGTTTAGAGACGCTGTTGATTCATGAGCAGATGTACTGGATCCTTCGGCACATAATCGTGATCGAAGACAAAGTGAAAAAATTTGTGTGATTTGTTCCTTTTAAAAGACAGCAGGTTTAAAACGGTCAATAGCTACTTCATCTGGTCCTCGAGGTAATTGGAGGCGAGAAGTTTTTGGTGGTATAACACGAAAAGGTCGGTCATAAACTAATTGGAACGATAGGTGTGAAGTGAATTGCCCTATGAAAGCGGTAGTAATGAGAGAGAATTAGTGAAACAACTAATTGGCTCTTTAATGTACCTCATGTGAAGTTCTCGACTAGATATAATTTAAGCAACAACCATTTTTGTGGATATTAAGATCAGCCTAGTGAATAAATTCATGTGTCGCATACATTTTGAGCTACACTACTCGTCTCTCAGCTCACAACAACCCATTAAGAATTATTAAGATGTTCATTGTAAAAACTAACGGGAAGAATGTTTGTAAAGTTAAAAATAAAGTCTTTGATTGCTAGACGAAAATATTTACCTTCTTTAAAGATAAGAAATGCTTATATTATCTTGCCGATAGCTACACAACACACAGTATTTCCCACTATTTATAAATCAAAATGTTCCAGACTTACCTCGGAAGAAGTCAAATAGCACAATCTCGAATCGGCACTCTCCACGGACGCTTGTTGAACGATGCCATAACGGCAGGACTCCCGATCGCTCATGTAGTCTGATCTGAGACTGTCTTGCCGATCAAAAATACCCCTGGGGACAAATCTAAATAAAAATAAATGATTATGTAGGTACCGTATCTTAGACATATTAAAATTAAACATCAAGCTTGGATTCTTTTCAAACTTTTTCTTCGGCTATACAGGGTGTTATTTAAGTACGTGGCCAAACTTCAAGGGGTGACGAATTAGGTGATTCTAAGATGAAAAATGTATTTAAACATTGGTCCAGTAATGCTTCATATTCAAGATACAGGATACCAAACTTTTCTTAAAACATCGTTTTTTTTTTCGTAAATATCTTAATAACCCTTTAGCTGCTTTTGTTGAAATTTGGCAGTACTATTTATAGTTATTATTGTTATTTATGTGCCACTAACTTTTTTAATTTTTATATTTTTTTGCGTTAAATACAGTCATGGCCACCCAGATCACCGGATTTAAATCCATTAGATTTTTTCCTTTAAGGGCTTGTAAGGTCCTTAGTTTATAAAGTTCCGGTCAACACTGAAAAAGAATTAAATCAACAGATACGGGATTCATGTAATCAGATAAGATATACGTCATGAATATTTCAGCAACATATTCAGCAATCGATATTAATACGAGGTAATGAAATTGACAGAGGACATTTATAGCAACTATTATAAGTTTTATGTTACTTATATTAAATGTTTTTATACTAAAAAAATACGTACTATTTGTTTAAGTATAGTTTTAATAAAGCGTTTTTCTTACATTTCCGACGTTACCCTTGTGTACGCCGCTAGCAAAAAGAGACGAGCAATTTCTAGTTTAAAGGATTCCTAGTATTACATTAAACACTTTCAACATGTTTCATCGCTATATTAGTTTGCGTCTTCTTGTTATTTAGGAGTTTTTTTTAACATGTAACGATTAAAAAAAAGTTTGTCACCTTATATCTTGAAAACTAAATATTACCGAACGTATGTTTATGTAAACTTTTCGTCTTAAAATCACTCAAAGAATCACCCCTTGAAATTTGGCCACATACTTAAATAACATCCTGTATAGTTTGATAGGGAACTGTACAGTGGCGGGCTCACAAAAGATGTGGAGCACTCCTATCAAAATAATCCATGATGTCCTTGCGTGGCCGAATGTAAAGAAATAAGAAATAATAAAGATATAGGTATTATGTAGAATTTGAGCCAAATCTCAAAATCGAATAATGAAATCAAGCTTGTCCTTGATTTTTCCGTTAATAGCCTTAGAAGCTTCCCAAAAAAATCTGCTCCAAGAATACTTGCCCCTGGATCCGCTTCTAGATTCGCCACTGAAGCTGTATAATTACAGGAGAGTCACCTGCATTAGATGCGATTTATATAATATTTCACTGGCCATACAGTAATATGGCCAATAAAAAGTATCGTTGATTTACGAGCATAATTACCCCCTTGGCACCTACGGCATATCTTACCTTTGTTCAAAACTATCCCCAGGATTACTTTTATATCCGCTGTCGTTCATGCTGCTCTCTTGTCGGAGCGACGGCAGAGAATCCCAAGGGGCCCTCCTGTGTCCCGTTGAGCTGCCCCCTTGCGCTGAGCTGAAAGCGGAACTACCTGATCTCCAACCATCTGAATGTCGGAACCATTGGGCGCGACTAGACTCTCCTATGCAGGAAGCGCATCTCGACCTAGTAAAACAAAATTGTTACTCCAAACAAAATCACAGGTTTTTATGGTACCTACTTAACAAGAAAATCAATCACTTACCCAGAATTGTGATCGCTCAAGTATCCACGTTCCCTTTCCTTTTCCCGTTCTCTGGACAGCTCATTCCGATCGCTGTAATATCCGTCTCTCTCGCGCTCCCTTAACCCTAAGCGTTGATTGAATGGAAGGGTAGTGGATTTCATGGAAGCACTTGAAGCCGGCCCTGGAAAAAATAATCATTACAAATTACAGTTGACACTACTAGAATCACAGCCTTACTCTTTCGCATGTGATATGGACTTCTTTGGTTCGAGCCTGGAAGACTCTCAGCAAATTCTGTCGAAAACCGGTAACATTTTAGTAAAAACAGGCATACTTAAATAGACCTTAATGGACTTACCTAAATTTTCCATGCTTTGGGTAAGCAAGGCCTCGAAAGTGTGCAAACTGTAACTTTCAGCGTCCATGCCTTTGGCTAAAGTGTTGCGAAGGTGCATTTCATATTCTAGAAGCAGTCTACTTGTTGGCGATCCAGGCGTGGAATTAATACTGGAATTCTTCATAAGAGAAAAATAATCATCATTGAGATTTATTATCAGAATTAAGAAAAAATATTAATTGACAAAGCGAAACTGTAAAAAATCAGTACCAAACGAAAAATACTGCGTTTTCCTTGATTTCAGAAATAGACTTGCACTTGAATAATGAGAACTTACTTGGCGATGGAGACGACGTCTGCCATAATGTTGGGAAGCTTGCTCCATGTCCGAGTTACCATTGCTAGAACTCGGAGTGGTCGCGTAGCACTGGTTATCGAAGATGACGTTGTCTGAAGGAGGTGAAAAGTCTCCGGCTGACCCTCGTTCTAGTTCTAAGTAAAGGCCCCTACCTGGATAACCTCGTCCAATTTCGTGAGATGATCTGCAATAAACGACAATAATAGACTGATTGCATGTGCAGTAATAGATTACATACAGGGTGTTATGGGGACACATGGTCAAACTTCAAAAGATGATTCTTCGAATGATTGTAAAACAAAAAGTTCATATAAACATAGGTCCGGCAATGCTTCGTTTTCAAGATAGAGGGTATCAAACTTTTTTTAAAAATCGTTTTTTCGTAAAAATCTTAATAATCTTTTAATCAGTTTTGTTCAAATTTAACAGTGTTACGTACGTATGTTATCTATGCACTACTGACTATTTTTTAACTTTTATATTTTTTTCGCATTAAGCAACTAAAAATACAATTTTTTTATTCTCGAATTTTTTTCGCATCTTGCTTAGTTTCTGAGAAAAGAAAATAGAAATCGCTTTATTGCAACACTTTAGGACAACATAATAAAAAAAATTTAACTATCAAATTATCAAAAACTGGGGTGTACGCGTTATTTTTTCCATATCACTAAGTCATCTTTTGATTTTTTTCGCTTGGATTAGCTGTTTTCGATCAAACAAATAAACATAAAATGCATAACGATACTTATTACTGCAATGTTTGAAAGTATCAAAAAGTAAGAGTGCCGTGGAAAGAAAAACAATTTACCAAACAAATTTGACTTTGACATAACTTAAAAAAAGTTTGACACCCTGTATCTTAAGAACGAAATATTGTCAGACCTATGTTTATGTAAACTTTTCGTGTTAAAATCACTGAAAGAATCTGCTTAAATAACACCCTGTATAATGGATTCAACTGACTTCGCTCATCCACTAAGTCAATTTAATAAATTTTGTTAATTAATGTCACATAAGCAAAATTAATTGAACTAATTTACCGTGAGCCAGAAAATCTGGAATTGGTTCCCAACTGATTCCTAGCATTTATATTAGCTGCCTCTGGTTCCAAATGTCGTATATTATTGTTCAAATGCCTACCCTGATTATGGTTGTAGTAATGATACCGTTTCCTGCTCATTTCCGGTGACGTAACTGGGCTCTCTTGACTCGTCATCGGCTTGAGCATTCGTTTCAGGATATTACTATCCAAACTCATTCCATTTTCCCTAAAAAGATATAAGAAACGGTTGGTCTAATCATTGAATCGTTCCTACATCTTACTTATTATTGACTTACCTATTCATATCCTCTGAACTCTTCGATTTGCTTCGTCTGGTTTGAATATTATTGCTAACATTATTATGCAGATGTCCTCGGAATTCCGGGTCACGATTCATCTCCATTTCTGAGTAATCTACGGATTTAGTGCTACTGAGCACATGGTGATCCTTTAGAGAACCTTTGGTGGATGCGCCGGCCGATTTGCTGGCTACGGACAAGGGCTCTCCAGCCTGAGTACCTTCAGATTGTTGTTGTTGGTCAGACGTTTGAGACTGAGACTCCATCTGGTTGGCCTGTGCAAGACAGACATAGATCGTCAAAAATTGCCCTGAAGTGTCGGCCATAAAATAGCACCTGTGTTTCAACACTATTGCTCTCGGTGCCTACGGATGCAGTCACAGTCTTGGGAGTAGTTGAGCTGTTCGTAGTCATGGTACTAGTATCTGCTTGGGGCTGAATACCTCTGTCGCGAGTTTGTTTCGTTTGGCTGCCTTCCCTTTGCGCCGTTTTTAGTCCTGAATAGATCAAATCCCCGATCAAATCTCCATTCGAGATAGAATTTCATATCAAGGATGTTGTGAAAAAAGCTCAATTAGTTAACTATCATTGAAAATTTAAACTCAGGTACGCCCTACGCACACGAGGCCAGGCGCCTTATAGTGATTATGTCAAAATTACCCGGTAAAGATGCCGTTTGCGTAGCTCCAATATTGTCATACAAACTTGTTGATGAAGTAGCAGCCGTGATCTTCTCGATCTTTCCTTCGGTGTCCGGAACTCTAGTCGACCTGGGCAAAGTCGACGATCCTCTATACCGTGGATCTTGGGCTCTCAACCTGGCATACTGTTCCGCGGTCATACAGGTACACTGTGGCTCCCTGGAGCCTCTGGATGGCGAAGCGGGCGTGCTCAACGGTTTCCTCTTTTGCTTGAATTTCTGTTTTCCAGGGGGGTCCAACTTGAGGGAGTAGGAAGAAGAAGCTTTGCGGGAAAACTTGAACGACGGGGACTGGAAAACGTCATCGCACTAAGTTCAATGGACTTCGGTGTGCAAGGCCTACGATGGTTATACTCACACAGCACTCGCGAAACTGTTTCGCGTCGATCGGAGAAGTGAAATTTAAGCCCCAAGTGTCGTTCGTCATGGGGTCTTTCCAATAAACGAAACATTCTGAAGCTTGGCCTATTCGTGTCCCTGTTGTAAAAATTATGGAAAGTTCAGTCTGAATTTGCAAAAGCTTGGACGCAATACCTGGCTGAACTAATCGAACGTCCAAAATTTTATCTACTTGGGAATTGTAGGCCGTAATGTGAAAGACGCACTCCGGCGAATCCTGGATACAGGTAATATTGACTGGCACCAAGTCCTCGCTAACTTGTTGCCATTTGAATTGCCCGCCACCTCCGGATGACACGTGGAAGACTTCCGCCCAGAGTCTGCGCAGCAATGCATAAATAATGAAGTCTGTAATATTTCCCAAAATGCAATGTCCAATCTTACCGAAGAAGATGCCCATCTCGACGTCTGGACGTCTGCCACGGTGAATCATCGTACCGATAAGCCTAGAATTTATTTATTGAAGATACTATTTCGAAGAATATAATAATGAAGAAGTATGAGTGAACAATAAAATGTACAAGTAAAGCTTGGCCAGACCTGAGAAATTCGGCATACAACGAACCCAACGCCGAATGAAATACTGATTTGTATGGGGCAATAACACCCAGGATTAGTGTTTTCTTCGGAGTTGGGTTTGTTGTGGGGTGATATGTTTAAGTCTGTATGGAGCTTTTGACTTGCCTTTCTAATGAGGGGTGCGCAGGAGCAGCTCAACTTATTGCCCATCCCCTGCAACGTTCCCGCTGGGCACTGGCACCGTTGATGTCACCACATATCGCTCCCACCGAAGTCCGCACTTCTACTGCTACCCCATTGGCGCACGTTTCTGTTAAGCGACTGTGATCGTTGATGATGGATCAGAAATTGCTTTTGATGCTTGTGCTACAACAATTATGAATCTCCCCTGTACTTCTGGTATTAACTCCATGCTACATGACACACTTATTAACGAATATGTGTGTGTGTGTGTGTGTGTATGTGTGTATGAAAACAAAATGAGGTGCAATCGCAGATCGCAATTAAGCAGATGAGGGAAAGGAATTATTTAATATTTTAAGAATGGAAAACTCGTTTGTGTCTAGAAAAGTTGCCTTACCTCAGCACCAACGTTTGCCACTACTACTATCTATACGCCCAAGATCAATACTATGTCTAATATAACACGGTTTGTTTGCACAAAAATGTTCTATCAACACGCCTTTCGCTTGACACCATTAGGAAATTACATACATGCAAATAAAAGGGAAATAATGAGGCTACCTCAAGATCGTTCCAATTTTGTGCATTGATTTTCGCCGCTTCGACACTTCCTTTGGCTCCCATTCTAAATATGACCTAGAGTATACTGCACTACACGGCTAGACGATCAACTCCCAATCGCGCTACAGTTACACGACGGTGTCCCTAAACGATTTACGCGCCGAATAGCGGCCTAGCTATCACACGAAAGCATCTTCCAAGCAAATTAACTGATAAATGAAGTTGGAAATTAAAATCATCAAAAGAAAATTAACGTTATCGACCTCGAGTATGCCGTTTGGACGCCAGCCCTTGATTCGATTTTCGGCGCTTGGCAGCCACCGAAGAAGGCGGGAGGCGCATGCGCCCGCCTAGACTCCTGCTCCCGACGGATGCATCTAAAAAATACATGAGGTGTGGCTCAATAGAATTTGGGGAGTGTGACACAGTTTTTGTCCTTTGTCCGCCCATTAGCGTTGGTGCAATTGAAAGATTGTTCTGTATCAAAATCTTAGTATATTTAGCTACTTAACATACGTAAAGGTACGGTTTCCTAGCGGTCGTAATATGATGTCAATTAAACTTTCCTACGTCAATCATGATCTGGTCTACCGCTACCTAAAAATCTGCATGAATCTAAAATGCATGGACAACGACATTTTATAGCGGCCGCTACATTACGGCACCTCTTTCCTAGAAAACCTTCGCTTTAATGAAAATTTGATGTAACTTTTTGCACCTCAACTACAGACTAAAGTAAAAAAACACTTGATTCTAAAATAGTTATTCATTTTATACTGTCCGGGTAGATCTGTTTACTTTGTGCTGATTGCGGCAGATAAATTCAGTTCTTTCCGGAGCTACTCCCTTACTTTAAAATTAAACGTTTTTCTCTTAATGTGACCATAGTGGACAGTTTTTGACCTAAAAATAATTTAGAAGATTGTAACATTTATTTTTTTGCATGTAAATAGTCAAATATTTATAAGGTAAACAACAATTGTATTTAATACTGGCAGGTTTCGATGGATATCTAATTGCGTTTGACTGGCTTAGAGTGAAAAATTTCGTTCGCCATATTTTCAAGAAATACTACTTGTTATGACTTAAACTACCAATTTTTTATAAATTAAGCGAAATTAGACAATATACAATATACCTCTATTAGATATCAATACAGTAATTCTTTACTTCTTGACATTTTTCAGCCTCGGCACTCAAAATACCTTGTACTATAATAAGTCAGTCATGAGACTTGTGACGTAAACAATTATTACATCCTGGTATAGGTTCTTGACAGAAAGCGAAACATGCGAAATCTCCACTTGAGTAAGCGAAATCGTAACTAAAGCATTTCCAAATAATATCAAGAGATCAATATCTTGAATCGACTGATCCGTCCATGAAAACAGTAGGTGATGAATTTTCAGATTAAAATTAGTGCCCTCTATGACCGCCTTAGGACAAAAATGTTGAACTTGATACGATAGAATAATATAATAGAATTGGAACAGGGAAGAACCAGGTACTATAATGTTCGTTCCATCAGTTCAGCACTAAATCAAAATAGGATAAACATCTACCCAGGATAGTGTGAAATAAATACGTGTAACTTTGCTGAAACTTTAATCAACCTTATACTATGACAGTAAAAATTACATAATTTACATCTATAATGTACTACATGATCAGTCAATACTCCTTCTCAAAACGATCAAGCTGGTGGGCAAGTTTTTCTTCCTTAGTTTTCCTCAGCTGATACAGGGACTTGGACTTTATAAACAAATTTAAAAATTTATCCACATCTAAATCTCCTTGCAGGAATGATTCAACCATTTTTTCCCCTTCTTCCTCTGCTCTCTTTGCCGCTTTACTCAATTCTTCCTAAAATCACCCAAATTGCGATTCGGCGTAAACAAAGTCAAAAGAAATCAACCTGAATATTCCTTGGCAAATACTTCTCTGACAAATTTAGGTAAACTGAATATAAGCGTTCATTTTCGAATGTTAATTTAACCGCCTCTTCTATACGTTGGTTTACCGCATCCTTTGCTTGGTTAAGCTGCTGTTCTTTACATAAATTCTCCTCTAAAACTCCTTGTTTATATAGGCTTCAACTCCCAAATGTGACTCTTACCAGCAATGTCCTTTAGTTGTAACTCTAATTCTTCCAAATATCTTCTTTGCTCCCTTATAGTCCCCAATTCATCGATGAATTCGGCCTGCCGATCTACACATTCATCTATAAATCTAAGCTCCTCAAGTGAAAGTAAATTTAATTCAGGGAATTTAAGACTGGAAGACAATACTGTGGTGTCCGAAATAGTGACATGATGAGGTGAATAATCGATATTTGAGAAAGAACTATAACTTTTTTGTTTATTGTCCCCATCTGCAATAAAAGACTTTTGATCATGATAAAGGAGGCTGTTTGCTGTTTATATTACACCTTGAATTGACACACTTGAATGTCTTGATGTGATAGTTGGCTTGGGAGGATTTCGCTGAAATTCTCTGATAATAGCTTGGACAACGCGTCCCAAATCGGAATGTGGAGTAAACTATAATTAAAAAAAAAAGCTTGTTATGCTAACTGGGTATAAAACATACAAAAAATAAAATAGAAGTTATAACTGTAGTATGTACCAGGAGTTTCAGGTTTTTATAACTCAAACCTCATGGAGATTGAAGAAAAATTTTAATGAAAATATGGGACTTAATGGGAAATAAGTGCATAAGATTTTGAAATCTACATAGAGTGTGGTTAATAAAGCTATGATGAAATAAATTTAATTTTTTTTAGTCTCTAGATTAATTATAAGTTAATATTAATAATTACATAAATAAATAAATAGTCTGTTGATTCCATGAGACACATCATTATTTCCCATTAACCTGAATTTTTTATAACATTCTCATACTTACTTAGCTATCAGTTGAGAAAAGGATGAATAAGAACTATAATAACACTAAATTCTATGCAACTGGTTTTCTGGGCACCAAACACACCAAAAAATTTAGAAACAAATGTTTGCAGAAACAAACTTCTAAGTAATGAACAAATTACAGTTTGACACACACAAATCAATATTTAGATATCATTTTTTTACCCTGTATATGAACATTAACTGATATTGGGCAGCAAAACAAGTACCAGGTATTTAAAGAGCTAAATTATTAATGTTCTAATATCTTTTTGGTTAAGTTAGTTTCCATAGAACCCAAGAATTCAATCAATATCAAGGCACTACTTCAACATGAATCTATGAAAATTAGAGGGTCAGGCTTACACTTAACAATCCTGGTGCATTAGTAATGACACCACTCTCATTTACCCATGGATGAGCTACCAAAGGACTTATGGTCAGTAGTGGCTTTTCATTTGGAAAATCAGAGCCTAAAGTTACTCGTAAAACTAAGTTGTTCTTTCCAGATTCAAAGGATATTTCATAGTCAGTATTTTTGGTGATTTCTGTTACGCTGAAAATCAAAGAAGAATGTGAACTATGGTGTCTTTAACTTTAAGGCTTTAATACGTACTTGTCGTTGAATATCTTTAAAGTTGTAATTTGCTGTTTTCTGTCTGTATCGGACAGAAATCTAGGAAGCATTGTCAATTGCGACTGCCGATCTGTTAATAGTGATTAATAACGGATGCGAATGGTGCTCACTTGAAATTTTTAATAAAATTGATTTTTGGTTTCTACGATGGTTTAAGTATGTTTCCTGACGCGTTTCATTAAAATGTACAATAAAAATAAGAAAGTGGAAGATAAAATGTTTATTTTTATGCTTTTTTGGTTATGTTATGACCTTGGTAGTTACATCATTAATTCACTCACTGTCAAGAAGAAGATAGAAACTAGTTGAACTCAAAGATTTCTAGTGCTATTACCAATTAACAAGCTGTAAAATATATATTGTTAAGACCTTCAATATACAGTAATGTGGTGAAAAAATAAAATAGATAGCCCTCGCTGTCTGGTATCTGAACATAGGGTAGACAATAAATTGACAATAATGGAAATGTATACTAGAAAATGGCCTTCTGTAACAACTACAGCATTGCCACATTTTCAGTATCGATGACTGTGAAAAATCAAGGCTGTCGTGAGGTCCTACGTATGACATTTATTTGCTACTTGTGTCAAGAACTGGCTTTTGCCGCCAAGTCAGTACAAAAAAAATAATAACAAAAATTCACTCAGCCGTCAGTACCATCGAATTTTACAATAATTAATATGCAAATATCACAATTTTATCATTTCCTTAAATAAGTATATCTAGTTGTTCAGGGGACTCAATAAAAGCAATGTGATTTTTTCAAGTTTTTGCTTTTTCACAAAAAAAAAACTTTTCAGCAAGTTTTCTTTTTCTTCTACACTAAAGTTCTCACTTTGTAAGTACTTACAATGCTTTTTTTACTATTCAAGTATTTATTCCAGAATTCCGATCATAGCCAATATGAACAAAACAGCATCGTCCTGGGCATACTCAATCAAAGAAGACAAAGAAATTTTACGTTATATTCTGGATGGTCAATATCAGGAGATATATAAAGGAGACAGAGTGTGGAAGCAGATGGAAAAGGACCAGGTCTGTAAGCCGCGGTCATGGCAAAGCATGAAAAACAGATTCTTGAAATATATATTAAGGCATATTAAGCAACCTCTTTATGAGTTGACAGTAGAAGAAATAAATTCTGTAAAACTCATGCTCCCACTGGAGATATTAAAAAAAAAATCCATTACAACATACCAGTCTCTTGATTCTGCATCATCCAGGCAAGGGGCTGATGTCAACCAAAACAAGTAAGTGTGACTAATAATATTATTTATTTGTTCAAGTTTAATGGTTACACTATTACAAACCACTTCGACATTAAAAATCAAAATAAAAACTAAAAAGTCTTAAAACAAGTCCAAACAACATTAAATTAGTTATTTAGAGGTAGCCCTGTTATTTAATTTAAAACACTAAAACAGTAACAATTATAACATGAAACAACCAGTCACAATTAGACAAAAAATCTAATTCTGATAATTTGTATTATAAGGGCATTTCATAATGATGATATTAATTTTAAACAAAATGCAAATAGTATGTTGGTATTAAAATAAAAAATTAACATTAGATTAAGAATTACATGAAGGAAGAAACTGATTATGTTGATTTCTTTAGCTCTTTTATGAGCCACGATAATGATGAAGTTCCTCAGAATGTACCTGACAGGCCAACATCAACTGTTCATCATAGGAGACATATTTATCATGATATACATGAACCTGATATTGTTTTTGGCTTAACCAAAGGAGAGGAATTGAAAACAGTTCAACCAAGTGGAAAAGTTTTAAAATCATCTACTCCAAACATTTGGAAAGAAAAATCCTTAAAGAAATTAGGAAAAGCTGAAAAAAAAAGAAAAGAGTCTGATCAAACTTGCCATGTTGGAGTACATGTCAATACTGAAAAAAATTATGAATCAAATAGTCATGCTTCAGAGCTGGTGCAGGCTGATATTTTTAAAGACGTTGTTAATGATGCTGCAGTGCAAGTAAAAACCGAACATGAAGAAAGCAATGTTGACGATGATGTCAGACCTGTAAGAAGTGGAAGTAATGACAATCTGAACGATCAGATACAGGTGTATCTGGAACCTGATCAAGGCATTCCTGACTCAATAAATACGGATTCCCTTCCTGGGATTAATACTGTACGTGTAGGAAACTCTTCAACTTATTGGCTCTCACGTGACAGAACACAGGAAATTGCTAGCAAGAGAAAGGGTGCCAGGTCGAGGCAAAAAAAAGTTGACACTATTCCCAAGGACTTTTATTCTTTAGATTTGAATTGCTCAGACAGTGACATTGCCTAATACAGTGTTGAATGATATTTATGCTTTATTAACTTGTAATCTGTAGCTTTTTTGTCTTATTTTTGTGTAAATATATATTGTTTAAATAGTTTCTAAAACTATCATCTCTCTTACTTATCCCCAACCACATTATCCATTCAACTTCGTAGGATCTTTTTGCTTTTGTTAAACTCAAAGAATTGACCTCCAGGAATATATGCACCTTGCTCCCATAGAAAAATTACTTTTGAATGCAAAATACGTGAAAATTATTCTTGTTAATTTGGTGAAGGTAACTCTCCATACAATTGGCCAGAAAATAACGTATATAGATAAAAGCAAATTGTAGATTTTAGGTACACATGGATTTCAGACATCTTTCAAAAAATCGGATTTACCCTTCCAATTGATGCTCATCGGTTTATTACCCTGAGCATCATATCATATAGGGACACAGGGAAATGACCACTTCATCAGTTAAAGCATAAAAAATCAACATGGTAACTAATTATTTTATTCCTAATTAAGATGAACATTATTCTGTGCCTACAATAACTATTGCACATGGTTTATTTCCTCGCAATCGACCTTTTTAAGAAATAATGAAAGCTTCAATTATTGTAAGGCTGAGATAAGCTTAACAACTACCCAGGACTCGATGAGTATTTTGAGAGTATGGTGCCAAGTATGCAAAAGTTGTATATATCTAAAATAAACAGCAATGCTCAACACCATAATAAGGAAACTTACTTTACTAGAAATTATTGTTAACTTACTTAAGTACCAGCAAATCCTTTCGTGTTTGAATTTTAGTTTCCATATTGCTGATTGGTCAAAATACAACACGTCTGATTAAAATTTTATTTTTTCGTATATTTCTTATTTTAGGTGAGTGTTATAGTATAATCTCGAGTGATGCAGGATTAAGGTAACATCACAGCAAACTGACAATCATATAAACCACAATAATTACATAAATATTTTTTACATCTAAAAGCAACGTATATCTATAAGTATTGCTAAAAATGAATACTCATGTGTGTTTAATTATTAATAAACTTATATGTTAATTATTAACTTAAACAGTAATTTATTAATGGGGTTTATTTGTCATGCGACTTGCTTCAAAAAGTCCAATTTACAATTATTATGAACACTATTTGGGATATAGCGATCACGCGTGTGTGGGACATATAGCTTTTCAATCATTGGTTTCGTCCAAAAACAGAAGTGTGGTGTTTGTGCGCTTTTAACATTTGAAAGATGATCAGAGTGATGACAGTCGTGATATGCAAATCACACCCCATCAGAGTATCAAAGAAATCAGTCCTACGGTGGCTTCGGTTCATAATCCCTTACACTCTAATAATAAAAGTATGCTAAATTCTTTGAAGAACCATTAACACTTAGAGTTTATTCTAGTAATAACAACATTGTTAAAATTTTATACGTTCTTCAGAATAAGAACTCCTCATATAGCCGATACCAAGGTGTGTGTAGAGGTAATAGCTAATCTACATACAGCTTGGGTTCTATATATTTTTGTAGTATGTGATGAATTTATGTTGTAGCTGGATTATTGATTACTAGTTTTATTAGGTCAAATTAATCAAATATAACTATTTACAACACGAATCCAAACGCTCATTATTAGCATGAAACACTGCAAGCTTCATGACACAATTGAAACAAAACGGAATTTAATTATCATCGTTAGTACGGGATTCACACGCTAAAATGACCCACCTAAAGTAGCGTAGTTTTTAGGCATTAATTATCATTAAAATCGTCAACTCTTGAATTGAGAATTTCTACGTCGTGGATCTTTCCCCCCTTTCAGAGGATAGGTCCGTCTACAACAATTTTGCTATCAACAAACAACAGGATATTGTTTAAGCAATCGGAGATGTTATGTCCAACAATCGCCTGAATCAATTTCGAGAAAACGAATCAGCCGATTGTTGATGATTTCTGTAATTAATTAGATAACTTAATCCACCATGAGTTCGAAATGGACGGAACCTCTACGGTCCACTCTGTCATGGATGATATTTCTAGCCCAAGCTTTGCACTCGATGTTGATGAGCACCCCACCTAAAAGATATTAAATTCAATAAAAGAATTTTAATCATAAAGAGATAACTCACGTTTAGGCTTCTCAAAGTGAACCGCTACTAGAGGGCTAAGATATCCTTGTTGATTTGCATAAGGGAAGTACTGGGAGGGGAATCCTTTTTGCGGAATGTACCTAATCGGGCCTATATGCTCTATGTCTGCCACATTCTCTCCTTCACAAGTTACCCACACTATATGATGCTATAACACAATTTCACCTATGAGTTGTTAATATGCTGATTAAGCGCTAAATTGTTAAAGTATCTTTAATAGGAGAGCAATTTCCATGGAATGCAAGAAAACGGCCATCATGACCTCAATTCAACATTTCCATGAATATTAACTACCTGGTAAGTTCGTCGTCACATTAATAATTGACCGTAAATGAGGGTAACAAACCTGATTCTTATTTTGAGCGTCAGCAATCTCCTTACGAAGAGCAGCGCTCATCTGGTCATCCACCGTAGAAGAATTGAAATATTCAGGGACCCAATTGAAGATCTACAAGAAAAGTTGCATTTTGTGGAGTTGTAATTGACGATTGGAAGCAGACTTACCCTGTTAAGTTTAAGGAAAATGCAAGGCCCTCCTTCGCCTGATTCGTAGTTGTACCCGGCAGATTTGATACACGGGTGCCACAGTTGGTCAATTTTCACGTTGCATACTTTTCCTGGAGCAGGTGGCTGGAAATTACGGCACTCTTCTAGTTTGTCAGCCTGTGGATTGTTGCTCTTATTGTACCCTAAAATGTTCAGATACATTAAACAAAGTTTAGAAAGTTATTGGGAAAGGATTAAGAGCATTTCTCCAAAACAAATTGTTTAAAAATTTAAAATTATTAAAGTGGGGTTCTAAACTAGTATTTATGAACTTGATGTTAAATTTCCTTTTGGAAAAGGCCAGCTATGCCATTGATTTTTTATAGTGTGTTAGTTTAAAGTATTCAGTACAAATTGAGAAATTATTAAATGAATTAGGGTCATACAGGACGTTATCTAAAAAATTGGAAACGATGGACGATAAAATTTCAATCGCCATATTATCAAGAAAATATTAAACTGTTAACGATTTTTTGTATTAAATTAATGCAATTATAATACATACGCTCTTATAGCAATATATGTATCAGAAATCACTCATGTTTCAATTTTCTTGTATTTCTGATATTCATACACTGCAAAAGTATTTAAATGCACTTTCCTCTTTCTATTCCTATATACTTAAACTCTCAAATATTGTTTACGGAAATATCAATAATACTTTGCCAACAAGTCCACTAATCCTCATAAGACACTCGAAAAATGGAAAAATTGGAAAAAGACTTACTAAATAAGAACGCGTCCAGCTCTCTTTGCCAGTTCTGTACGTTGCCCTTATCATTGTGCTTGTACCAAATCAAAGTACTATCTATGTTTTTTTCTGAAGGCATAGGTCGGAAGCCGAGACCTGTAATGGAAAAAATTATAAGAAACCTTCTGGAAAATATGGATAAACTTACCAGGATTGCTACCTATGATTGACCTGTCCAGCTGCCATTTGGGTGTATGATAGTCCAAAGTCTGGAAAAAGACCACCAGCATGAGCGCGAAGAAGCCGGTGAGTACGGCGTAGAAGATGACATAGAAGAGCAGGATTTTCACTGTAAATTTGCCACATTGTAATCGCGGAATGGATACAGAGGAAATAAGAGGCGGAAATTCAAAAACGCCGCCGCCGGCACCGATCGTCAGTGGCGTATTGATCGGCCGCCCTCTGCGCCCCTTCCAGCCTCTTACGACGTATTTATCTGCGGCAACACCCCCCAACCCCCGACACTGACCCAGTTACCATTCCCGCGTTTGATACTCCTATAAGTAATGGGGGGCACGTTCGACTTTTTTGGTTTTAACTTTTTGTGATTCGAACACCTCTAAAAGGCCTTTAGATCTTAAACAAATTAAAAGACGATTTATTAACTATTATATCCACCAAATAACAACTGTATTGGAAAAATGTTGGCATTTCGCTGTCCGACATCAATCCAATTAGAGCGCGTTAGTTAATGGAGCTCGATTGATGGATGAACAGTATCAGAAGTTTAATTAATGCTTGTGTTGAGTACATAGCACTGGAGACAGGGGCGTTTTGGTTTTGAAACTGTCATAGAATTGATTGAAGAGATTTGATTGCACATCTATTTATAATCACTTACCTCTTTCTATCATTTTCAGACGGCCTGTGACCGACAAATGCACTGAGATTCAGTTTATTTTTGTGATTTTGCATTAAGACATGAATAACCTACGCAGTTTCAGGCTGAGCAGCTAATGCACTTTGAATTTTTAGTTTTTAGCTGAGAATTTTTTGAGGTGGAAGGAAAATTTGATCGTTTGGGCGTTTTTTAGACAAATAATTTAAGGGAAATTATTTGTGTGTTGTAGCATTTTCAAAATTTAACATTCTTAGCTTAAACTCACTTTCCAATTCCCCAATTCGACTTAAAATACCTGCGAAGTGGAGAGAGGTGCAGAAGATACGTACCTACACAGTGTGGTGTTTATATATGGTAAATTACACAGTTTTTTAAGACAATCTAGCAGTAGATTTTGTTTTCTATTTTCAAGATGAATCATTTTCCAACATTTCCAACAAATTCCAACAATCTTTGAAGGGCCTTTTTGACATAGGAAACTCCCCAATTTCGGGATGCACGATGAAGTACCCATGTCTGTCATAATCATACACATTTACGTAACTACTTGTAATTGCCCCAAAAGCGAGATTTTCGGCATTACGACGTTTTTACCGGAAACACAATCGACCTGCATACAATCGGGCGTCGTCCCCCAGAGGCGTCGCGGCGGCGCCATCTCCCTCATTAAACTCGTCCAAAACCCATAACAATCCCAATTTCATTTCGAAATCTTTGACATTTCATATTGCTTCATCCCATATATGAACCGTCCATCCCCGATTAGGGCAATTCTGAAAGTTATATAACTACTCAAATTCAATCCGAAAACATTTAAAATGAGAATCCTCAGCGGGGCTCAAACCCCTTTGTGAATGTATAGAGATTTCTTGGACTCCAGTTTGAAAGGTCAAAGGTTACGTGATGATTAGGGCTAAGATATGTATGGGGTACTTACCCCAACTGCCCCCGGTGCGGCCCAGAAATTGCTTCGTCTCGGAATTCCACAAGAATATACGCAGGGACTCCCATTTTCCAAGTTTTGGCGGTCGGGTGTAGAACTGTCCTTCCGGTTTCTTGTCCGCCATTATTCCTGCACTGGCCTGCCGACTGGTCCTGCACGAAGGGGTGGAAATCGCCGAAGAACCCTTCGAGTTGCGCGCTGAATATTGTGAGGAACGACGTCGCGACGGCGGCGACGTAACTGGACCGTATTTGTTACACTGACATCTGGTGCTGATTTCATGTTCGCCCCAATCGGATTTATTGATTGATTATCTATTTTAATTGAATTGATTTTTATACATTTGAACTTTTGGTCCTTTGGAAATTGCGGGAAATGTTCTTTACGTTTGAACAAAAAAACTGAAAAGTCTAGCAAATCTGCCTATGTTTATTCAAAATTCATTGATATAAGTTACAAATACATAATACAAAGAATTATAAGAAATCCAGCTCTACATTCATAATGCATCAAGTCCTTTTTTTGTCACATCTCCATCTCCGTATTCCAGAAATTGGAAGTAAATATTGTCAATATGCAACGAACTGAACACGCAATCGATTCTTGTTTCGCACACCAAAACTACTTGTTTGTTAATATAGATTTTAATACGGGCTTTTAATACGCTCAATAATAATCAGCCCTGAGGATGGCAACTATAAGAAAGGTAAATGCCTATCATTATTGACTAATAACGACTACTATTAAAATTTGAGCCTACACACTCGTATCTTTTACTAACAAACTAGCGAACACTGGGTTTTTATTAGTGAACTTCATTGAGCAATATCATTGAATCTATGCTATTGATACCAAAGAGTAATTGTATTAAATGAATGAATTCTAGATTGAGTTTACATATTCAGTTTGGATAAATTTAATGATATTGTTCAATGAAGTTGGCTAATAAGAACGCGCCTTAAGCAACTACGTTCATTATAGGGTCAAATTATTAATGTACCGTTAATGTATTTAATGTTAAGTTAGTTTCAGACAATATCTAGGTAGACTTTATATCATCGTTTCTGTACATTATTAATAATTTGCTCCTTAAGAAATGCAAAATTCAACACTTCATATAATGGCAATTTCAAGACTTGTTATCCTTTTTCTTGCTCAGAAATCCACTACTATACCTGTGTGGTAGGTAACCTGGGAATTGGGAGGACAAAGTGTGTTTTAATGATACATTTATACTCAATGACATTATGAAAAATTAGTCTATGAGCAGTTCGAAGTGGACAGATCCGATACGATCGTTGCGGTTGTATTTGATGTTTTTGGCCCAGGCCCTACATTCGACGTTTATAACTATACCAGCTGTAATTTAAAAATGTATGTAAGGAAACATAAGTATATTTAAAAATCTGCATAACTTTTCTTGATAGAATGGTGAATAAAAAACTCATTACTTACGCACTGGCCGCTCGAATCTTACAGCCACCAAAGGGCTCAAGTAACCTTCCCCATTAAGATAAGGGAAATAATACCCTGGAAACCCTTGAAATTTCTTCGGATAATACGAAACACTTCCAATATATTCCCGGTCGGCAGGCGATTCTCCTTCACAGGAGATCCAAATATTTTGCCTCTGAAAAACGTTTAAACTTTAATTTCCTCTTATTAATCAAAATTCATGATTTTTTATTACATCTCTAGTATTATTAATGCTTTTTATGTGGTTTTTGAGCTGTTTGGGCATATCTGCTGGAAGTTCATTGTCGTGAATGTAGTAGTCCGGTCTCCATCCATAGATCCGGTTGAGCTTCAGAAATATACAGGGTGAGCTCCTACAATAAACATTTTTCTCACTATTTAAATGTTACTCTTAAGTCAATGAACTAACCGGTGATAATCAAAAAATTGATCTTTATTACACTTATCCCAGTCTCTAACATCCACTTCACAAACCTCATCTCCATGAGGGAAGTCTCTATGAGAGCAAGTTTTAATTTGACCACTGCCCTTAGCGATTTTGCTCGGGGTGTAGTAACCTTTAAAGGTAGCATTAGGACCACAACAAAGGCACCTAAATTCTTTAATTATTACCGTCTAAAAATTTATTTAAATTATCCACCCATGGCTGGAAGTTGGTTTTGTTAGAACCCTGGAACCAGATTAGGGTGCTTTCGAGATTGTCGGTGGGCATGGGCCTGAAACCCAGTCCAGGGTTGGTTCCAATAATGGAACTTTCCAACTGCCACTTTGGAATTCGGGGATTTAGTGTTTGCAGGAAGACCCACATACAGATTGCAACCAAGGCTGCTAGCATTCCGTAGAAGATTAAGTAGAAGAGGCCGATTTTGGCTGTGAAATACCAGAATCATTGGAGGATATTATAATCTTATAATCATGCAAACAAACCGCATCTATCAGGCGTTCGATTGAAGAACTTCTTCGTACGTGGATCATAGATTTTGTTTCTGTAGTAATCAGTCTTTGAATAGCTTTGTTGCCCGGTCATTTTACCCGAATATACTACATATACACTTATAAACTACACCCAAAACTAAGGTTAGCTTAGCGCTTTGGCCATTCTTTTAATTACGAAAGCACAGGTATGGGAAAGACGGTACCACGGTCACTATAACCGTCAGTCGCAGTACCACCAAACACATTGGTACCAACGCAAGAAGGGGCGTCTGTCTTTGTTCACCTTTAGAATGTTAGACAAGGTAGTAACACTGGGAACTGGGCAAGGTATGGGTCAGCAAACCGTGAACCCATTAAGCCCATGACAAATACAGTGGGAGGCAAATTCGTTCTCTAATTAGATTTAGTGCGTTTCATGAGATTGCATGGGAAAATCGTTTAGTTCTTCGATGAGAATTGAGTTTAATTTCAAAAGCATGATTTATAATGAAATTCTGATCTGATCAAGTAGTCAAAAATTAGTTAAAAACTTAAAGGTTTTTGGCAAGGAAAATTTGATGTTCAGTCTCAGTGGAATATTAGTCATCACCTGCATAATACGAGTTCGATTGTTTGTATTATTAAAACTTGTAGATTTAGGCCTGCTGTATGTTACGAAGGAATACATTCAGTAGGTAGAGGAAATGTCCCGTTTTATTTTTTCTTATGCAAAATTAAAAAAAGATAATTTAATATTTATACAAATGGAAGAATTTAGAATCATTTTTAGTTGACTTTTGGAGGCTCTAAAACTGCCTACACAACAACTGCTACATGATTCATTTTGCGTGTTTGTTAGTAGAAAATTAAATAATTCTTACCAAGATTGAAAAACATAGTATTTATACTGAATGTTTGCCCTTTTTTTCATACCCATTTCTCAATATGCCCACGCATCATTATACTAAAGTCATCTTAATCATATTTAATCTAGTATACTATTCATTCCTAAATGGGCAAACCTGAACCGGTAATTTCTGCCACTGACTGTTAACGTAATGACCCTTAATCTTTAAAGACCCATCAGCGGATGCGTCATAGAATTATTTCACCGTTTAACCTATCAAGGATAATGAGCCTCAGATAAACTGACTGCCAAAAATTGCCAAATAAATCAATAAAATCGATAAGGAACTTACACCAGCTAGATCCGGTCCTGCCCATCACAGCATGCTTTTGGGGGTTCCACAGAAACAGCTTGAACTTATCCCATGTGGATCGCTGACTATGTCCATAGCTGGCGAGAAATACCCCTTGTTCTTCTAAGATTTCGTCATGTTTTGTCCTCCTAGCTTGGGATTGCTGTTTCTTGGTGGGTGATTGCACCATCTTAGCGGGACTCCAAGCACCTTCTCAGTTTTTGGAGGTTTAAGCTGGGACACTGTTTTGAGAAGAAAAAAAACTAGACTGGCATAGGAACGTTAGGCATAAAGCAGTAGGTGGCTAAAGGCCGGATATTAACAATTTTCTGTGTGTGAATAATGGTTCGGCCTTGCCAGGGCAAGACCTCGGGATGCAAATAGAGAGCTTTTTCTACCTTAATGCAAGGTACAAAAAAACTTAAAAAGCACTTTTAAGGATAAAATATCATGTTTTTAGTGCTTTTGATTTTATTTTTCGATGAAGTAATCTGTGTATTTTTCTTCTGCCCTATTGCTAAAGCCGATCCTGTAATTTGTATGAGTACACTCAATTAAGTGTGAATGTTTTAGTCACAAATTTATGGCCTTTAAGACATATATAGTTAATGTCTTCAGAATATTGCTCTTATTGGATTTAATCTAAAATATGTTGAAGTAATTTTATCCACCTTAATGTCAAGAAATCATACAGGGGTTGCCTTTCTTTAAAGATTTTATTTCATTTAAGTATGCAATTTCAAAAAAATCGAACCGTTAAGAAGTAAGCTTGCCGTTGATTTAACAAAAGTTATTCGAGATCAGAATATATTAACAGGTTTCTTTGTTATCTCTAAATTTCTGGGATTGGCTTGAAAATCATCATTATTGATTATGATGGCGCAGCCACACCAAAGTGCTCACACCCTCTAATATTATGTGGATTTTTAGTAACAGTTGCTCATTGACCAATAAAGAAATTGAGACAGTCTTAAATTATAAATGTGTGAATTTTTATTTAAAAAAAAAACCGCATCCTATGTATTTCATCGCACTCCCGTGATAATCTAATGGATCAATAGGTATTTTATTTTTCATAAAGGACAGTTTACCAATCGTTTTTAATGTCACTAACATATACCTTTTTGAAATCTCTTTGTATACCTGAAACTCATCTTTAGAGGTTTCTAATTAAATTTTCCTTTTGATATAATATTTACTGAAGAAACTGTACATAAATTAATTACAAACGTTTAAGTCAAATTTATTTTTTTTTAAATCAATTTTAAAATTTTCTCAAAATTGGATATTTACCCCTGCACTATAGCAACCTTTTAATCCACACTAACCTGCTGTTTATAGAGCGATTTTCCTAACGGATTCCGCGCATCAGTATTTCTATTATAAATTGCTCTCAAACTGGCTATTTTGGTAATCCAATGATGATTTTTTGCTAAACTATGTAAGACTGATATGTCCCTACTTTAGTAAACTATCAAAAATTAATTTGAAATTTGTCCGCGAAAATTTGGAAAATTTATACGCGGCGATCGATTTGCGCGACGAACACCAAAACCCTTCATCTAACTAAAGCCCCACCTTCGACAAGAGCGAACCAGAAATATCCAGTTTCCAACCCTCAAGAATAAGGGTAATATAGTGAATAAAACTGGGTTTTTGAATTAGCTTAAATCTTCAATGAACCTACTGATGGTATTATTGAAAAAAATTAACGGCTCCATTCCCCTTGCCAGACAGGCTTTGTTCAAGAAATAATGACTACTATTATGGTTGATAAAGGGCATGTGAAACAAGTTCATTAAGAACCATTCTGAGGTTTCAAATGAATAATTTTTATTCTTGAATAATTAATTTTTTTGCGTTTGCATAGGTTATTTTTCTCGTAAAACGCCAAGGCAAATGGACGGACATGAACCAGAAACCTTGCCCCAAGCCCTGCGTCTGCAACTCCATCGCGGTTCTTGTAGGCATTTGCCGTCCTTGCCGTTAAAAAAATTGAAGACATGCGACTTGAAATATTAGTTCCCACATTACTGAAAACAGGTACATAATTCGATAATGCGTGGTTCAGAGTACTGACAACATCAAACTCCAATTCCTCTCTGACAAACCCCTTGAGAATAATTATTGAAAATCCACCTCACACACCTTTAGTCGAAATAATGACTGAGCATTTGTTAAATTGCACTTGTAATATTGGGGTGACTTTAAAAAATGTTGCCCTCATACTAAACCATCACATGTAACCACAGAAACAAAATTGATTCCGTGACGACAATGTATAAGGAAAAACTGGATGATCTTTTATCTGCCTTATTGTTTATTTTGGCAAAGCCAGTTTAGATTTAAAACGACCCTTCTTGGGCGTGGCGACCTATAAATAGGCCCGTCAATGGTAATGTCGCACAGTTTTGCGAATACTGATCAAATATTGACAGCAGCGCTAGCCCAGCTTCATCATGAAATCATTCTTAGTGGCTTCCGCCTTCTTAGTCCTGGTCAGAGCTGGCAGTGGTAAGCACCCCTACCGATTTTCTACATAATCCTATTTAAACGTTTTGTGTAGATATTACCCCGGTGGCTCTAGGACAGCCCTTACCGTCACTCCTGCAGCAATCCAGCCAGTACCATTCCCAAGACTCCCTTGGCCAATATGCATATGGTTATGCTAACGGTTTGTCTACTAAAAACGAAGTTCGCTCCATCGATGGTCAAACTGTGGGGTCGTACTCCTATGTGGACCCTGAGGGAAAGCTTCAGAGTGTCCACTACAGGTCAGACGCATTGAATGGGTTTCGTGCGTCTGCCACTAATTTACCCACAGCTCCTCAAGCTGCCCCGATAGCAGCCCCACAACCCATTCAAGACACTCCTGAAGTAATCGAGGCAAGGACTCGCCATTTAGAGGCTTTTAAGCTTGCAGAAGAAGCTGCTAAGGTACTAATAACATAATTCCTAATTTATATCTCTAGAATTTATATTTGGTAGAAGGCTTCTGAATCTGCTGCTGTGGAATCTAAATCTGTAATCCATGCTCATCCAGCCATCATCACGACCACAAACCCAGTGGTGCGTTCATCAGTTCCTTATTTCGGGTACTCTTTCGCCATTAATTACGGAAGGCTCTACACCATTCAGCCTCAGCCAATTGTCACAGCTTATGCTATTCCTGAGGCTTTTATAGGAGCACCCTTAATATCATCACCGACTCCAATTGCAGCTGAGGCACCTGAAATAAAAAAGGAACTACCTGAAGTGGTTGCTGCAAGACAGCAGGTGGCCAATAAGGCCCCCGCCAAAGAGTGATTTGATTGTGAAGACTGAGTTATATGTACCTATTTAGTGTTAAGATCAATTTTCTGTCAATAATCCTTGCTTAATTAAAGTTTTTTAATTAGAAATGATAACAACTTTTATTAAAAATTTGAAAATTTAAGTTGTTTCACCAACTGCGTAAGTGTATGGGTGGTTGCATAACTTGGGAAATAAATTATTGATTTTTTGAAATACAGCTTTGCCAGATCGTACATTAATTATTGAAGTGTTACGATTTCTCATGAGAAAACTATTAAAAATCGTCATGTATTGTAGAAAATATGAAAATAAATAATGAGAACAGGATATTAACATGTTGTAAAATATCCAAGGTATAATTCTTGTAACAATTTAAGTAAATTTTGGATTTTATCGTTTCAATATTTGCTTTTATGTCTGGCAAGTTAGCAACGTTGCCTCGTATTATTAATAATTTAGTGAGGTTATGTTTTTTGTTATAAAAATCAAAATTAATTTATCTAAATTACCATATTTTCGGTAAAATATTAATAAAATAATGGAAAAACCTGAAGAGTAAGTTGTCTTCTAATACATAATTTCGGACTTTCTGATTTGAAGTATAATGATTAACTTCTTTTATGGTTTCAGACCCTCATCCACCACGGATAACAAGCCCTCTCATAATTGGGTTGAAATAACTGATGTATTCAAAGAAAGCGTTAAAGGTACGTTAATTTTCCCTCTTTTCTGATTACAAGTGGTGTTTTACGTTATTTTGTCACAGATCTTCAATTGGGTGAACTGTTGCATGATGATTTATTTGGCCTATTTGAGGCAATGTCTGCAATTGAAATGATGGATCCTAAAATGGATGCTGGAATGCTGTGTAACAGGGGAGCTCGAAAAATCACCTCTTTTGAACAGGCAGTTGCTGATGGTCTCTTAACCCTCAATGAAGTGCCTCCTCATATGCTTCTAGGCATTATTGATGGCACTCTTGCTCGTCTTGTTTCGTGGCTCGAGGGCCATTCCTTAGCCCAGACTGTATTTACTTGCCTGTATCTTCACAGACCTTATGCTCCTCAAGATAGAGCCTTGAAAGTGTTTTGTTTGGCAGTCTACAAGCTTTTAGATGTAATTAAAGAACTATTGCATAAAGCCATGGTTTTTGAAGAGGAGGATTTTCAACCAATGCAATATGGATTTCACTTAAACCCTGATATATCTGAGCAGAGGATGATCGGCATGTTAAGAGAAGTTGAGGAGGATTTACATAAGAAAGCAAGAAATAAGCAAGGAGATCCAGAATCCCAGGGCATTTTTGCCAGGATTAAGTTTGTGAGGATATTATTACAAGTGCTCAACTCTCTTAGAAAGGAAGATCAGCAACAAAACTCATTAAATGATTGTCAGAGATTGCTGAACAGTGCAATGGAAATGCTGCAGATTATTAAAGATAGCGTAAAACTTGGAAAGGGAGCTAGAGATGGTAAGTGTGGTAATAAGGGATTTTGTAGGATTGAAGGGATAATTATAGGTGAAGAGGAGCTGGCATGCTTTGAGCCATCTATAAACCAAAGGCTTTTACCACCAACCTTTCCTCGATACACTAAAATAAAAAAGAGGGCAGAGGCAATAGAACATTTCATAGATATGGTGGAGAGATTTAAGGTTGTTTGTAAAGCTCAAGGGATCAATAGTTTTCATCAAGCAATGGTATTAGTTTATTTCTGAAGAAGTTTTAAATTGAAAATTTTCTGGCCTTTTCAGTAATAAGGTAAATTTTACAGGAACTATTTGCAGAATTTAGTCAATCAGGTCCTTGTCTAGTCTCCCGCAGTGCGTTACAGTTAGTAGGTCGCAATGCCGGCTCATCCCGCGAAGCCTTGAGAGAAGCCCTTAGGAACTTTTGTGGCCCTCATGCCCTTAGTAAGTCTTTGACTCTTAATCGTAACTAAACTTATGGCCAAATGAAACAGACCAACGAAATTTCAGGGTAAAAATTTCAGTCAATGCATTTCATTTAGCCAGAAGTTTGTAATCAATAATAGTAACATATAGGTAGCAGAGCAATTCCCACTGCCAGAGCTACTGCAGACGCTTTTCTGGCCAGGGCAGGTAGACCAGCCGCCCTTTTGTTGCAGTTGAGCGGTCATAATAGGGCTCGGCAAAGAGACAAATTAGCGGTACTTCTTGAGGAGTTTGCCTTACTGCAAGAGGTGCCTGTGAGACACTGTTTAGATGAATTTTAAATCACTTATTGCATATCTTAGGAAGCTGAACGGGCAGACGCTGCATGCGCTTCCTCCTTAGGTGTGCCTCCAAAGCCCCATTTTGCCACTTGGGCTTTGTACCATACATTAAGGGGACAAGCGCTATATTTATTAGCAGGATTCGAACTCGAACTTTATGCGGAGCACGAGTATTATTATGTTTATTGGTACTTGTATGAGTGCATATATGGCTGGTTGATTTCCACGTTGTCTAGAGCGGACAGTTTATTGCAGGAAGCTTGGAATGGGACTGCTGCAGTGTCCCAAGGAGGTAAAGGTGGGTAGTTAATACAGTTTAAAGTAGATGTAGGTAAATGAGTGTCTGTGATTAGGTGGACGAAGGCAAAAACCCAATAAGACTGCCCGCAGACCCAGGCCGCATGCTAGAGACGCTGTGAGGTTACAAGCTTTCCAGCAATTGGCCGGCGGCTATTTTAAGGTGAAATTTTTGGAAGTAAAAATATCTCATAGTGAAGTTTTTTTATAGGCCTTACTAGGGCTTCTCCGTGACGGGCTTCTCCAAGCCCCTCTTCCCGGGTTTGACAGAGAACGAGTGCGTTTCGAGCATCGTTTTGGCGCCTTTTCCCGTCTTCCAGCACCGCCCCCAGCCGCCTATCGCGACTTTCGAGCGGCCGCTCAAGCCGCCGGTTCTCAGGTAGGTTGGTTTTGAACCAATGAGGTTAATATGTGATAACTTGTTTTAATGAAGGGATCAGAGCAGTTGTTTTTGTGCGCGGGGAGGCACTTTGCGCAAGCCGGACAACTATTGGCGGCAGGAGGTGTTGGTGATGCCCCTTTAGCTCGTACTGCCAAGACGAATTTTGTGCTGCTGCGCCTATTGGCGGCGGGGCATCGGCCCAAGATCAAACCGACATTTTGTTTCAACGAAAGCAAGCAATTTCCTGTTATTTGTCTTACTGAGGGCCAACTTACCCACGAATAGAGTCGAGATAAAGTATATTATGAGGAAACCGTACATACCTTAGTTATATTAATAATTACGAAGTTGAAAAAGAGTCATAGAGTAACGGAGGGTTAATGTTATTTAAAAGCTATAAGAAATAAAAATCGTAATTCTTATTTATCATTCCGTTAGAAGAGATATTGAAGTGCACCACACTCCGAATAATTCCCATAGTTCCTATACCTACGATTGTTGTTACCGCTTTTGCATTCAGTTAAAAATTGTTTATCGTATTTACGGTATAATCTTATCTCTTACAATTGTTGAATTTTTTATTAGAAAAATCATGAAATATTAAAGGTGACCACAGCCACACGAAAATTTCACGAGAAAAATATACTTGTTTTGGGTTCCCCTACACGCACTTGTTCTGTATCCATTGTGTTGTGAATCATCCTGTAGAGAGACAGGTTCTATAAGTTTTTATATTGTAAGAAGTGCTGGTTGCTCTGCTTCCACGTTTCTACTTATGCTGTTATGGCTATAGAATTTCGCCGATATCTATTTTACTTTCTGTGTAAAAGTGCGGACAATCACTAATTTATGTAGAATTTCGTCATCACTGTTTAAAACCAGGCAATATGCTTTTATGTGAATACATAATAACAGTTATTAAAACTACCCAAAGGATTGTAACGCGTTTCAAGTTACGTAAAAAACCATTTCAATCAATATATTGATCTAAATTTAGTGGAAGCCACGTTCTGCGCAAACAGCAGATAAAGTGCTGCCCAACCTTTCATTAGTTTGAACCAAGGTTACAGCGAATGCCACCGCTTTTCAGTACTAATTAACCAAAAAACAAAAACCTAATTAAACATTCTGTGATATGCATTAACTAATAAAGGACAGCTTTGACCAATTTACCAAGGTAAAAGGAAAAATATCTTACTTGGTTGGTGCTTGGTACCTTAATTTACATTCATAATAATATTTTGCAATATTGAAACTGATTATGATGTGGTACATTTTTAAGTACACAGCCATTAAAGAGTACCAATCAGTAATATAAAACATTCAAATACTCATTTTCAAATGAACACGCATAAATATATATTTACTTAGCTCAAGGACATCCCAGTATTGTAAATTTCAACGAAAGCACATATCTGCATGTGGTTCTGTATAAAAATTCAAGTTGAGCTTGTAACAAAACTGCGCAAAGCTGTATATATTTGCTTTGGGAGATACACTTGACAATTGCTATTATTCAGATATACATATAGATAGGACAAATTGGAAAAGCAGTTCGGTTTAAGCCAGTGGCGGCGAGAGCCAAAACATGGAAAGTACCAAGAACGTCCCAGTAGATAACAAGGTTCACCCCTTTAGCAAGGCTAATTTATTGTCGAAGTTTTTATTCACGTAAGTATTGAATTTTCATTGTTTTTCTTAAGTGTTTTTCAATGTCATAATTTGTTGATTTCCTAAGGACATTTTAACCTGCATTGGCATTACTCTATTGTCTTTAAACCTGAAAGTTATTATCGAATTTTAAAGTTGTTCAGCAGGAAAATTGCTAAAAGGAAATGTTATAATATGCTGCATCGAAGACTGCGTTAATATAAGGTAAAGTTGCGCAACTGTGCCCATTACATCATGAATGTAATAGCTTATACGGGATATAACATATTATCATGGAGATTTTTCGGGAGACGATAGTATTCTGAAAAATAATTTAAGAAATACTATTAGGTTCATAGTCAAAAACGCACCATCTTCGAAATATAGAGAAGCAAAATTTCACATTTTTTGTCATATTTTGTGTTTTTCTCATCTATGCCTTGAACTCAATTTTTTAAATTTCGTACACCTATTTTCTTTAAGACTTTTTACAACAAAATATCAAAATCATCAGTAGCCATATAAAGGGTGTTTATTTTTTTCAATCATATACTATTTTGTGTTTTGTATTTTTTTTTTGGAACACTCTGTGTGCATTCTGATACCAAATATAAATTCTGTTTGCAATTTTTTAGTGTTTTAGTTTGTTACAGTATTTTCCTATCTTTCACAGTTTTCGTAAAATTTTCAAAAATATTTATCAATATAAATTAAAAAAGTAAATGAGATAAGGACAAAAGTATTTATCTAGCTCAGTTATCAATTGTCTGAAGCAATTCGTAACATTTCCTCAAATTTCTCAAAATTAAAAATAAATTTAAACAAAAACAAAATTATAAAAATAGTTGAAAACGTGCTACCCTGTATTTCGAAAATGGTGCACTTTAACAATGGGTCTTTTGGCATTTTTTTATCATTTTGCAGAGTATTATAGGTCTCTGAAATATTTCCATGATGAAATGTTACATCCTGTATAAAAACGGGCATTTCCTCTGCCATATATGAGTGGTTCTATGTATTTCACTTCGTTTAATATCACCCTGTTATACAATCCATACATATACCTTTTTAATTGCAATTATTATAGTTCAGGTTCTTACTAAACCAACTACTATTACCATTTTTAGGTGGCTCTTTCCTTTATTTTACAAGGGTTTGCATAAAGACCTAACTGAAGATGATCTCTACCCCAGCCTGAAGCATCACGAGGCAACCTATTTGGGTGATAATTTATCCAAACAATGGGATAGACAATTAAGAAAACTAAAAATCGGCAAGCAACCGTCCTTATGGAGGGCCATTTTGCGAATGTTCGGCAGAGAAATCGCTTTGTTGGCCCTATTGTACGCCTTCATCGAGCTCTGCGCTAGGTGAGTTAATTTTATAAGTATAATTTACGTAGGCCTTATTTTATCACTAACTTTCAGGTAGTAATCTTTAGTTTGTTACTCTTGAGCTGCGTAAAGTAACCCGTAAGGGTGTCTTCTCCGTCCTCTATTATTATCTCTATTTTACACAAATTCTCATAGGTAAAAAAACAATCATATAATATAAACTTATGTTACTAGTCCCAATAATAAGCATTTTTCAACGATTTTAGGCTTGTGCAACCATTGATACTGGCACAACTTCTTCAATACTATCAACCAAACAGTACCATGAGCAGAAATGAGGCATTTTTGTACTCAATCCTAATGGTCGCTTCTCCATTTCTTGTTATGAGTTGCCAACATAATTTTCTATGGTATCAATTCACCATGGGAATCAAGATCAAAGTAGCTGCTACTGCTCTTGTTTACCGAAAAGCTCTAAAGCTCAGTCGCTCGTCCTTGGCTGAAACAAACATAGGGCAGATGGTGAATTTAATTTCCAACGATGTGACCAGGTTTGAAAACGCGGTCAAACACATCCATAGCCTTTGGATTGGGCCTATCGAAATGATGATTATTGTAACTCTGCTCTATTTTTATGTGGGGCCAAGTGGTATGACCGGAGTAGCGTTTTTGATACTGTTTCTGCCCGTTCAGAGTAAGTTTGTAAAGCTGGTACTTCGATTTAATCTTCCTTTGATCTAAATTTTAGTGTGGCTTGGCAAGAAAACCTCGATTTTCAGGCTCAACACTGCCATGAGAACAGACGAGAGGATCCGGCTGATGAATGAAATCATTTCTGGTATTCAAGTTATTAAAATGTATACTTGGGAGAAACCTTTTGCGAAACTTGTGGAAATAAGCAGATGGTAAGTTGTGCGAATATATTTTTTAGTTATTTTTCGGTATATTTCCAAGATATTTTATCAGGAAAGAAATGCAGCAAATAAAGAAGAATGCCTACATCAAGGCTGTGATATTTTCCTTCCAATCTTTCATCACCAAAATGGCCATTTGGCTGTGCGTTGTCATTTTCGTTCTGACTGGCAACTCTCCAACTACCCAGTTTGTCTACGTGGTCACCTCGTTTTATACAATCTTAAGACCAGTGATAACCAAACGCCTCCCCGAAGGAGTGACCCATCTAGCAGAAGCACAAATATCCATTAAACGTATCTCAGAGTTTCTGCTGAAGGAGGAAATCGACTTTGATGCCAGTTCCACGTTCCTTAACCCAGCCCTTCAGCAAAACGGAACTGAGAAACCAACTAAAATCAATCAGGATCATTTGATAGATCTGAGGCATGTATTTGTTAAGTGGAATTCAAAGTTTGAAGAGTACTCTCTGCAAGACGTTTCAATGCAAAATGGGCGACAATTGACTGTGATAGTAGGCCCAGTGGGTAGTGGGAAAACTACGTTGCTACACACGATTCTGAGGGAACTAGTTCCGTTAAAAGGCACTGTGAAAATTAATGGTAAGTTTAGTTTTGTGTCACAAATATAAGAAGTAAAATTGTTATGAAATCTGTGGTGCTAAGGGAGAAGCCGATATGTCAGTAAGATGGGGTCTGCCTTAGCACCACTGAAATTACACAAAGATATATTTGCGGGAATGAAGTCATTAATATGTACATAAGTGAATTAACATTTTTCTTCCCTGAAATTTAGTAGTTTACAATACTACACATTTTGTAATTTTTGTAGGAATAATCTCATACGTTTCCCAAGAGCCTTGGCTCTTCATGAGCAGCATAAAACAGAATATCCTCTTTGGCCAGTCTTACGACCGCAAACGTTATCAAGAAGTTATTAAAGCGTGTGCCCTAGAACGAGATTTTTCTCTCTTCCCCCATGGAGATGAGACTTTAGTAGGTGATCGAGGAGTGACGTTGAGTGGAGGCCAGAAGGCTCGCATAAACTTAGCCAGGGCAGTCTACAAGAAGGCTGACATATACCTTTTAGATGACCCTTTATCCGCTGTGGACACTTACGTAGGAAAGCACATATTTGAGGCGTGCATCCAGCAATATTTGAGGGGCAAATGCGTGGTATTGGTGACACATCAGCTGCAATATCTGAGAAATGCTGAAAAGATATATTTGCTCGATAATGGTAGCGTGAACTTTTCGGGAAGTTTCGGAGAAATCCATGATTCTGGGCATGAGTACGCGAAACTTTTAGTGGAGCTCAATGACAAGTCTGAAGGAGACTGTTATGAAGAACTTGAAGCGGTTGGAGTAGTGAAAAAAGAAGACAAAATTGCTTTGAGAGATAATGATATTAAAAGGCCTAAAGCTAACAAAGAAGGCAAAGCTGTGGGTAACATTGCTAAAAGTGTATATGGAATCTATTTCCAGAATGGCGGTCACTGGTGCGTCATTTTCTGGGTTTTTATGTTCTTTTGTGCAACTCAAGGCATTGGCAGCTTGTCTGACTATTTTACATCATGGTGGTAAGTACTTCAACAGTCTTGAATGTAGAATTTTTCTGACTTACATAATTTTAGGGTAAATGCCAATACCATTCGCCAATCCAACGAAACTGAATCAATAAAAATCACTGCGGTTCAAAAGTTCTGGCTTGAGTACATGACTGACGACTTCTCGGTGATCATTTACACAGTACTCATACTTTCTCTAACAGTTCTGGCTCTGAGCAGGTCTCTGACATTCTACCGATTTGCTATGAAGGCGTCTACCACTTTGCATAATAGCATGTTTAATAAAATAGTCTATGCCACTATGAGGTTCTTTAATACTAATCCTTCTGGCAGGATTTTGAATCGGTTTTCGAGTGATATGAATCAGGTAGATGAGGCGTTGCCTTCTACCATGTTGGATTCAATTCAGGTGCACTTTTCCATGTTTGGATAATAAAATAGTTTTAATTTTCTTATTTTCTATAGAACGGACTGGCAGTACTGTCCACTACAATAGTGGTAGCAACTGTAAATCCTTGGATGTTAGTTCCCACGTTGGTGATATTGTTTGTTTTCTACTTAATGAGAGTGGTCTATATTTCAACCAGCAGAGATGTGAAACGAGTGGAGAGCGTTAGTAAGTTTAAATTTAACCCAGAAATCGATTTCTATAGAAATTATATTCCATAATGTTTGCCTGTTTTAATGACTTCTTTAACCCTCAACTTCTTCTATTCCTAGCCAGGAGCCCTGTCTATTCCCACTTGGCCGCCTCTCTGCAAGGCCTGACGACCATCCGAGCCTTTGGAGCTCAACACGTCCTGCGACAAGAGTTTGAAAAACTCCAAAACAGAAACAGCTCCCCTGCCATCGTTTTTATAGCCGTAGGCCGTTGTTTCGGCTTCTGGTTGGACTTTGGCTGTACCATCTACATATTTTTTGTCACCATGAGTTTCCTGTTTCTTCAAGATACTCCTGGAGGTTTCGTAGGGCTATCCATCACTCAGGCCATGACCTTAACTGGGATGTTTCAAATGTGCATCAGACAGTTTAGTGAATTAGAAAATCAAATGACTTGCGTGGAACGTATTAAAGAGTATGTAGACGTGGTTCCTGAGTCCAATATTGGTGCCAAGCAACCACCCGATAATTGGCCGTCGAAAGGAAAGATTGGTTTCAAGGGCTTGAGTATGCGATATGCTTCCGATGAACCCCAAGTGCTTAAAGACCTAACTTTTACTGTCAATAATGAGGAGAAAGTCGGTATTGTAGGTGAGTTTTAATTGCTTACTGGAGATAGTAGATGCTAACAGATGTTTTTAGGCCGGACCGGAGCTGGAAAATCCTCGATCATAATGGCGTTATTCAGACTAGCAGAAAATCAGGGGATAATCTCTATCGATGACATAGATACTAAAACTGTCAGCCTAGATCGTCTTAGATCTAATATTTCAATAATTCCACAAGAACCGGTCTTATTCACCGGCACACTACGCAAAAACTTAGATCCTTTCGATGATTATGACGACGAAATCTTATGGAATGCCCTTGAACAAGTTGAACTCAAAGACGTTGTCTCTGACCTTCCCAATGGACTCCAAAGCAGAATGTCCGAAGGAGGAAGCAACTTCAGCGTGGGTCAACGTCAATTAATCTGTCTGGCTCGAGCCATTATTAAAAAGAATAAAATTTTGGTCTTAGATGAGGCAACAGCCAACGTAGACCCTCAAACTGACGCTTTAATTCAACTGACTATCAGAAATCAATTTTCCAAATGCACAGTTCTAACTATAGCCCACAGATTGCATACGGTTATGGATTCGGATAAGGTGTTGGTGATGGATGCGGGCAGAGTGGTGGAATTCGGAACTCCGTTCGAGTTATTGCAAAATAAATATGGGGTGTTTGCAGGAATGGTGGAGCAAACTGGACGAGCTATGGCAGATAACTTACTTGGAATAGCTCAAAAGGTTGGTTTGGCTATTAAAAGTCTCTATTTTAGAAATTATATAGGTGAATTTGATTTTCAGGCACTTCAAGACCAAGCACAGGAGATTCCTAAGGTTCACGAAACATAGTGCAATGTTAAAAATTGATCCTAATAAAATTTCAGTTTATTTTGTTAATTTATTTGTTATAATTTCTTAAGGTTTTTTGGGCAACTACAAGTATTAACATATTTTATACATTCACATTCCATACACTTTAGACCTGTTATTTTTTGTTTTTCTAATAATGTTTTCCTAGGTTCTTAGGAAAAAGAAGATGGTGATAAATTTATCACCAAATCGTCAAGAAAAGCGTTCGTCTCAACTCTTAGTAAAAGGTAAATGTTATTCTTAGTTAGTTTTAACTGTGAATAGTGCCCAATTTCACAGCTTCAACAACCACTACTTGTGGGTGATTGACGATGGCGTTATTCCCAATGAAAATAAATTTTAACAAAAATTGTAGATTGAACTTAATTTCAATAAATTCCTTCAAAGGTTAACTTTAGGTTGAACCTACAATTATGTACAGAACCTTCATAAATGTTTGACCACCCCGTGACTTTCAAGGTCAAATTTAATTTTTTTTGAGTTGTCATGAACTTTGATAATTTAACTTGTTCTCTTTTGAAAATTGAGGTTGGTTGTAATGGTGATATAATTTAAGGTTATGTGACAGTTTGTTTACTAACACGTTTTTTGTGATTTTCGATTTTCTTCTTGCAATTTTCGCTTACCTATCGGAAAAAGCTTTTTTAGAAGCTAAAATAGTGTATTATTCGGTTCGAGTTGAAACCAAAAATTCATATAGAATATCCAATTATAACATAACCCTAAAGACCCAATTTTATAAACAAGGATTGTCAGCTGATTTTATTTAGTGAATTTATTTCCAGAAACTGAACAATGTTATCAATCAGTGTTTATTTGGTTATCTATATTTTTGGTCCCGTGGTGGTCAAACATTTATGAAGGCTCTATATTTAATATGTAATTGTACGTTAAAATAAATTTTCCTAAATTAAGGAAAATAGAAAAGGAATTATTCCCACCTTCTTTACTCATTTTCGGCAACCCACAATACTTCATGGTATTGATATTTGAGGTTATGTTTGTTGTTTATTATCATATACATATACTAAAACGTCACACATTTTATTTTGAACATTTACTTAATGTTTTAAAAAGTTTAAAGGTGGGACTTCGCAGAAAATAGATTTGGCTTCATTGCTAAAATCGTTTTAAACTATTGCCTTACGATATCAATGATAACATTCAAATGTTAAACTCATTGAAAAGGTTAAACTAATTATTCAGTTTCACCCTCAATTCTTGGCTTAAACAGTACCTTTTGGGTCTATTTTCGTTTTGTATCCTAAAAGAACATGTCGTCCTACCTACACAGAGAAGACTTTAGCTTGGGTCCCATCAGTGTTGATGAAATTGAACCTGGGCTCTTTCTCGGAAGCCTTGCGGCAGCTAAAGATATTGAAACTTTACATAAGTTGAAAGTAAGTCATATTCTTACTATAGACACGTGCCCTCTGCCTAGGACTATTTTGGACTTGAGCCATCTCAAAACCAAATTTGTCCAGTTATCAGATTTACCAAAAGAAGACCTTTTGAGCCACTTTAATGATACTAATAACTTCATTGAAAATGGTATTGATAAATTTTATAACTCTGAGAATATAATTGTAACTTTAATTATTTCCAGCTTTAAATGGTGGTTGCATATTAGTGCATTGTTATTTTGGTGTGTCACGTAGTGCTACTGTAGTTATAGCATACATCATGAAAAAATATCAATTGAGCTATCCTGAGGCATTTGAGAGAGTTAAAGCCAAAAGGCATATTGTTTTCCCAAATCAGGGCAAGTTTTATAAATCCATTAATTGCTATCATAATAACTATTATTATCACAATTCAAGGGTTTGTCACACAACTAAAACTGTATAAGGAAATGGACCATACAATAGATGCTTCTAATATGAAATATAAGCTCTTCCGGCTGAATTTAGCTTCTGATAGAGTTAGAAAAGTAAAAATTTTACCACATAACTTTATAGATTTAATACAAGATGACCCTGGTCTTCCTCAAACTCAACCCCATCCTAATGTTTATAGGTGACTTATTCAGTTAGAATACAGACAATTTTCTAATCTAATTCTACGGTTTCTCAGATGTAGGAAGTGTCGCAGAATTTTAGCAACTGAGTGTAATTTGATTGTCCATCAAGACAAAGGCTCCACATGTACAAAGACATTCTTTCTGGAGCCAATTGCGTGGATGAACGTAGCCCAGGTTGGTTGATTTCAATCTGGATATGTATAGATAAGTAAACATTACTGTCTTTTAGAATACCCAAGGTAAATTGCACTGCCCAAAATGCGAACATAAAGTGGGCTCTTTTAGTTGGGTGATGGGGTGCCAGTGTCCATGTGGCACTCAAGTAGCCCCAGCATTTTATTTAGTACCTTCCAAAGTCGACTATACAAATGTTGTTAAGAACGTAGAAATGACTTTTTAGAGGCCAATAATAATCAAAAATAATCAAATTGACCAATTAAATATGTTGTTTTACTTAATCAGATAAAATGCGGTTTGGTTATAGAATTTATTTAGGTTTTACAATGTTTTCTCTTCTTATTTTCACATATAGCTACGCATCGAACGTTTCCAACTTTGTTCCTGTAGTCCCTGGGTATTAAGAGTTTCTTGAATAGCTGAAATAAATGTTATTAAATACTAGTTAATAATTCGAAGTTTCTTTATCTTGCAGTGTTTGTATTCAGGACGAATCTTAAGTAGGAGGTTTCCTTTTAACATGACATAGACTTCAAAAAGCTAAACAAAATCTTTATGTAACATTCTTTTGATATATCAAAAACAACCGAAATATGCGCGTACGAAAAAAAGTAAAAAAAGTGTGGGACTTTTTAAATAACTAATTTTCTAATAAGTGGATAGGTCGCAATGGCCCAATAAGATGACGCGCAAAATCACCAGATCTAAATCCGTGTGATTTCTATCTGTAGAGTTATATGAAAAGTTTGATGTTTGCGACTGAAATTAACACAGTGGTAGAGTTAAGCGAATGAATAGAAAACGCTGCAGAAATAATTCTAGGAAAAAGGTCTCTAGCAACATCTACAAAGTCGGGGATAAGGCGAGCGACAAATTGTAAATGAAACCAATGGCGACAGTGTTGAATACATTTTGTAGCCAATCATAGAACGAATAATAATTAAAGGTTTTATTTTTTATTAAAACTTTCAATGCGCATATTTCGGTTGTTTTTGAGGTTTCGAAAAAAGTGTCACATAAAGATTTGATCAGCTTTTTGAGGTCTATGTCATATTAAAAGGAAACCTTCTACTTAAAATTCACCCTGTGTAGAATTAAAATAGGTTTTATTTACTCACATACACCCATAATATTGCACAGTCTAAAACGGGACCTGACTCGAATTCGAGAGGATCTCCGTGTTTGGCTGGCGGAGTTTCTTCTCCGAACCATCGTCCAATAACATTCAAAACCCTGGAAAACATTTCTTCACAACTTTCAGTACTTTTGGACAATTTTGAAAGGTCTTTTAAGGGGTTATGCCCCCAGTTGTCATTAAATGCGGGTAACAATAAGCGAGGTAATAAGAGGAGAAGAGAAGCTAAGATTTTTCCTAGAAAAATACTTGTATTACATGAGGGTTATATACAAAGATATATGAGTTTAACAATTAACTAATTCTAGAGTTTAGTGGATTAATCACTTTTCCAACCATCAGGGCAACGTGAAGTTCCGAATCAACTACGAAATAAAGGAAGGGGTGGTCTGCCTTAAAGGTGATTGGTGGGTACTGCTGGTAGTTCTCTGAAAATGGAATCAATAAAGGTATCATGGTAAGTATTTTTAAACTTATGAGCAAGGCCGGCCGTGGCAAGTCTGCCGCTCTGGGCGAAAATTTGAATACTCTCCCCCGGTTTATGAGTTTAATAACACTCACTGTAGCGCTGCGCGGAAGGATCTAAGTAGTTCCTAATGGTGACTGTAACGGCCTGTTCAATATTGGTGACGAAAATATCTGTGGAATTTGTCATAGGGCTGAAGTCTGCTTGACGAGGCTCAAAAATTTGATGGATTCCCAGCTAAAGGAAATTACTTAATGAGCAAATAAACCCTCATCAAAGTTAGTTTTTACCTTCTGTAATGTTGGAGTCAACGTTACATATCCCTTGAGAGTAAAGCTGGGGATCGTAGCTTGCACGTGGGCCAATCGTAGATTTTCGATAACGTACTTCAAACTGCCAGAAATCCTGAAATATTTAATTAAAAGATTTCGCCTTAAGTCGTAGGGGTAGGAAAACCTTACCTTAGGTCATAGATTAATTGATCAATACCGTCATCTCTCAAGGGCAACAATAACAGTAAATAGTACTTTGAGCTATCCAAAGGAAAACTCAAAGCAACAGCGTTGAGATTCGGTGCGAAAAAGTATGGCAATACAGTGTCGTACTTCATAAAAGCAACTGGTTCGCGGTACTTCCCGTATACTGCAAACGTCATGGAGTCTTCAGGGACGTACTGGGTCCGCTGCGTCAGGGGCACGAATTGCGAACCGTCATCGTAAATTCTGAGATATCATTACTTGGAGTATAAATTAAAAATAGGTATCTTTTACCTGCATAGATACCTAGATATGATATAATCAGCAACAGAGCGAACACTTCGTTTGAAGTTATTGTTGGTGTTTTCCACAACTTCTTCATCATCATATACTGGAGTGTTCTCGTTATAGTTATAGTTGTTGAAGTCGAAATTTCCTTGGTTTGCGGGGGTACCCTGAAAGAGAGCAATGCTAAAAAGGTTATGCTGAGTGACTTAGAACTATGGGATCAAACTTCTAGAGATTATTCAGTGCAATAATAGAAGACATTTGAGCATAAGAATCCATATCCGGAAATGTCTCCCTAAGGCGCTACAGATTTATGATGCTTTAAGGTAGTTATGTGCAAAAATGTGTTTTATCGAGTTTTAGTATGTTACATTTTAATTTATTACTACAAAATAACACTGCAGTAATTGTTGAAAATGTCGTTCTTGAACTTGAATGCATCTGTTTAAACGATGTACGTATATGTTTTCTGCGGACTTGGCTAATAATTTGATAATCGTTTTTAACGACTTCAAACGCCGCAGTAATTCGTGCAATCAGGTTTTGCTCTAGTTCCACTGGCGTTTCATAAACCAGAGACTTTATATGTCTTCACAGAAAAAAATCTAAAGGTGTTAGATCGGATGACCTGGGGGGCCATGGAGCTCGACAATTTCTGCTGACTCAATGTTGTCCAAACTGACGGGCTTGAACAGAAAAGTGTGTAGGCGCACCGGAAAAATATTTTCGATATTATCACTATTGATTTCATTTATACAAATTGTCGCTCACTTTATCCCCGACTCTGTAGATGCTGTTAGAAGAGACCTTTTTCCTCTAATTATTTCTGCGGCGTTTTCTATCCGTTCACATAACTCTGCCACTGTGTTAATTTCAGTCGCAAACACTAAACTTTTCATATAACTCCATAGATAAAAATCACACGGATTTAAGTCTGGTGATCTTGCGCACCATCTTATTAAATCATTGTGATCTATCTATCAATGAGAAAATTAGCTATTTAAAAAGTCGATCGTTTAATGGGATGTTTTCAAAAAGTTCCGGCTTCAAAATAAATAAAAAAGAATAACTCGATAAAACACATTCTTGCACATAAGTTTCTGAACGCATCATAGAGCTGTAGTATCATAGCGAGACATTTCCGGACATGGGTTCTTACATTCAAATATCTTCTATTGTTGCATCGAAAATCCTTAGAAGTTTGATCCTATAGTTCTGAATCATCCTGCATAAACAACAATTTATCTAACCTGAAAATTGGGCGTGGTTCCAAAAAACGGAGGAGTCGTAGTTTCCAAATTATCCTGTTGAGTGGAGACAGAGTTTTCTGATTGACCAATGGTTGTAAGAGTAGTCAAGGATGAACTAGTTGGTTCAGGTGTAGTTTTAACTCCCGTAATACCTGGCTGAACATTTGTAGGTGTGGTCAAGATAAAAGTTGTTTCAGTTATAGTTTCAGAACTTAAAATTGTCTGAGTGCTCCTGGGAGAGGTTAATTCAGAAGTTGATTCAGTAGTTTTTGTACTTGAAACTGTTTCAGAAGTTGAGAGCAATTGGGTAGTCGTGTCCGGTATGAAAGTTGTTTCAGTTGTTACGACTTCTTTAGTAAATTGTGGCTGTGCAGTAGTTTCAGCCTCTACAGTTTGAACACTGGTAGATTTAGGTGTTTCAGTAGTAGTTTGCTGTAGCTCGGTTGATTCTGTAGAATAAATGGTTGTAGTAGGAGTCACGAACCTCGTCGGAATCATAGTGCTGGTTTCACCAATAGAGCTTTGAATAGACTCTGTCACTTCCCTAGTTGTCCTCACAGTATTCCCAGTCGATCCCACACTGCTGATGATAGAAGGAGTCGCAGTATTACTCGAGGCAGTTTCACTATCACTAGAGGTGGTACGATGGTATTCAGCAGTAGTTTCAAATTGCTTCGTCGAAGTATATCCTCCAGGAATTTTTGCCGCACTGGAGGAGGTCATTGAAGTGACCCTTGCCAAAGTAGTGTCTTTGCTTGTGCCTGTCGTGCCTGATGGGGTTTGGCTTTCAGCATTCAATTGTAGTGTTTCTATAACCGTCGTAGCGGTTGTGGTGTCTTTAGGAGACTCTGTTGGAGGCGCAGTCTCCACAGAAAGAGGGGTTGAAGTACCTTCTGAGCTTATTGCTGCTTCAGTAGTTACTGCGGCTTCAGTAGTTTTTACAACTTCAGTAGTTGTCTCCACAATTACTGATTAAATGTGCTCTTGAAGTACGTTAATGAACTTATGCTATTAGATACATACCTTCAGGCTCAGAAGTAGTAGTTTCTACACTTGCCATGGTAGTAGTTGGTATGTGGGTCGTAGCAACCTCAGTAGTTGTTGGTATATCATCATTAGCCCTATTCGCCACTTCAACTATGGTATTCTGAGGTGATTCGGTGGTGGTAGCGGCAACAGTGGGGCTGTCCTCCGAGACACCTAACCCTGTCTCAAGGGTGGTACCCTCAGCGCTTTTCTTAGTAGTGGGAGGATCTGGGTATAGCGCGTTGTTGAATGATCCGTAATCAAATCCATAAAACTTGAGCACGTCTTGATAATTGCTTTTTAGAGTAATGTTATTTAGGTTTAAAGTCAGCCCTGCGAGGAAGCCCTCCTCCGGAATGAAGTAGCTCTGTTATAAGAGAGCAGTCATTATATCGTGGCGATGTAGTAAGGAAAATTTGATTTACCTTTAAATGCCTATGGATATCTCTTAGGCCTACTCGCACAATTTGCTGGTCATAAGGCACATGTGCAGCATGCAGTATTTCGTGGACAGACTCTCCTTGCAGCCCTTCGCTTAGGGCCGCTAAGACACTGAATGCTCCGTAAGGAGAGATGGCTATGTTGTTTTCATTTCGCTCGTTGTGAATCTGAAGAATCGCATGTTGAAACAACAAGATGGTAATCTTGTTTTAATTGCTGTTTTCTGCTTGATAATGATGGTTAAACAGTAATAGTTTAGTGATCTAAGTGTTATCTGATCGGTAGGTATGTCGGAGCGTGGGTGACTGTGTATTGTATACAGGGTATAACATTTTATGGAGATATTTCAGGGAGCGATAGTACTCTGAAAAATAATAAAAAGTGCCAATAGCACCATTTTCGATATACAAGGTGGCAAAGTTTCACGTTTTTTTTCATATTTTGAGTTTTTCTCTTGTACACCTTGAGTTAAATTTTTGAAATTTTGAGCACCTACTTTGTTTAAGACCCTCTATTAAAAAATGTTTTGATCGTCGGTAGACACGTACAGGGCGTTATGTTTTTTGGGTCAGGTACTATTTTTTGTTGTGTATAGTCTGAACAGCATGGGGAATGTTAATAGATAAAACATCGCTTAAATGAAGAAAAAGTTGTGGAATTTAAAGCAAATTAATAATATGTTTTTATATCGGGTAAATTCCGAATAGGTACGAAGATATCCAGGAAAAAAAACCGAATTTAGCGGTTTTCATTTTTTGTCAATAACTCTTATAGAATTACAATTAGAAGAACAAAAGTTTTACGTTATTTTGGCACTTTTTTGAGAACTTCGTAGCAGTGTTGCCAGTTTTCTTGTTAAATCCTTACTTTCGGAGATAAACCGTTAAACTTTTGATTTTCAAATAGGTCCAATATCGAATATTTACATTTTTAAAATCGTCATAAAATTCCCTTTTCAGCCATGTATTACATTTAGTATTTTTCTCAGAAACTCTACGAGTTGTAGCCATTAAAACATTTTTATTGATAAGTCGGAAATGATTTTAATTTATGGCAATGGTACACAATAAATGCTATGGAAACGATGAAAAAAGCATAGTTATGTTTGGACAATAATGGTGGTTTATTTGAACATTTGTTATAATTGGAAACTTCTATTCTATCCGAATTTAGCCGTATTGTTGTTATTAAAAACATAATTTAATTTAATTAATTTTCTATGCTGATTTTAGAAATACCTATAAGTAAATACAGGGTGTCCCATAGAAGTGTCCAAAAGTGAATATCTCTTTTGTTGTTTGTTAAAGAAAAACGCTAAAAAGCGTCAACTTTGATAGAGAGGGTGAAAGAGTTGTTTTCGAAATGTCATCCCTCTACCTCTGGAAACCACCCCTTTGAAATTTTCAAATTGAACGAAGGGTTGTGTTATACCTCGTTTGAAAGGTAATTTTATTCTCTACATGGTCAAGTTTTAATTTTCTACCTCTGTATATCGGTCTTGCAGAAATTAAACAAAATCTTCATTTTAACCATGAATTTTATTGTAATAAATGCCGAAAGTGTACAGTTAGATTTAAAATGTCCCAATGTCCTAAATATATCAATAACTAAGATATTTTTAATATTCCATTTAAAATTAATAAACTCTAATTTTTTTTGGAGGAACAATTGATCGATATTTTCGTCTGTACTTAGTGGTTCTAGCACTTCGTGGCAAGACATCACTTTGCAATTCGTTCAGTTTTTAATTTTTGCCGCTTTTGATTAAAACGGTTTACACGTTAAAATAGAGAATTGAGGTTGTGAGTCTGTATGGTAAAAACAATCATTTTGCAATAGCTACAGATCATGTCTTCATGTTAAATTATCCTTATAAAATGGTATGCCACTCTTATGTATCTAAGTTGCTAATTAAATTCAATGAGATTGGTTCCGTCCAAAATAAAAAAAGCGAAGGTGACCGCTCAATGAGAGGTGATGAAGTCTAAATCATGGTCCTGGGACATGTTCAACAGACTTATTGTATAATACAACATTTTCTGATGAATGTTCGCTCTATTTAAATGGTGAAAATAACAGACCTAACTGTCGTTACTGGAGTGACGTCAATTCTCATTTGTTCCCAAAGACCCAGGCTCATTTAACGTTTGGGCATGAATTTTGGGTGCTCACACTGTTGGGCCATTTTTCATTCCTGAAAACTTCATTTGAGAAAAATCTACAAGTTCTACAAGACACCATATCTCCCAAGATAATTGAAATACTTAAACAAGATCCCCACCTCTTAAAACAAGAATTAGTTTTTCAACGAGATGGAACGCCTTCACACTACACTGCTATTATCCGACAGTTTTTAGATGAATAATTCTCTGGAAGATAGATTGGCAAGAAGAAGTCAAGTGGAGTGGCCCGTGAGATCCCCTGACTTTAGTCCCCTGGAGTTTTTTTTTGTGGAGACATTTGAAGACCAAAATCTATGACACACAATCTAATTCCTTTGAAGAGTTACGTGCCCGAATCGTCGAAGAGTGCAGGTCAATAACACCAAAAATGTTAGATAATGTGCGACGACTTATTGAGGATCAGCTGTAGATCTGCATGAAAGTCAATGGAGGTCACTTTTAACATTTCTTACGATAAAATAAATAACATATGAGTAAAAGTAGTTAAAATCAAGTTATTTCGTTTTTGTCTAATTTCTACAAGACTGACGTACAAAAATAAAAAATGAAAGCTTGGTCATGTAAAAAATAAAATTACTTTTCGAACAAGTTATAATACAACCCCTCTTTCAATTTGAAAATTTCAAAGGGGTCGTTTGCAGGGATAGAGGGATGACATTTCGGAAACAATTTTTATTAAATGATGCCCCCTTTCTGTTAAAGTTGACGTGTTTTAGCGTTTTTTTTAAGCAATAGAAAATATATTCAGGGTGGGCACTTCCTTGGGACATCCTGTATAATTGTGCACAAGTCAAACAAATTTAAGGTTTTACAACTTTAAAATATTTTTTTACGTTTCCATAACATTTATTTATTGCGTGCCGTTACTATAAATCAAAATCGTAGCTAACTTATCCAAAAATATTTTAATGGCTATGACTCGTAAAGTCCTGAGAAAAATACCAAATGTAATACATAGCCGAAAATAGAATTTTATGACGATTTTAAAAATGTAAATATTCAATATTGCACCTACATGAAAACCAAAAGTTTAACAATTTATTCCCGAAAGTAAGGACTTAACGAGAAAACTGACAACACTGCTATAAAGTTCTCAAAAAAAGTATCTTAACAATGTAAAACTTTCGTACCTCTAACTGTAACTCTATAAGAAATATGCGCAAAAAACGAAAACTGCTAAATTCGCTTTTTCCAGATATTTTCGTAACTATTCGGAATTTAGCGGGTATAAAAACAAATTATTCATTTGCTTTAAATTGTGCAACTTTTTCCTGGTTCAAACGATTTTGTATCTATTCCGCTTTCTGAGGTCCTCATGTTGTTCATTCTTATCAGGGACAGACTGTACGAATTCTGATACCAAATTAAAATTTCTTCTTCGATTCTTTAGCTTTTTGGTCTCTCGCAGCATTTTCGTATCTTTCACCGTTTTTGTAAAATTTGCAAAAATATCTATCAAAACTAATTAAGAATGTAAAGGAAATTAGGAAGAAGATTATCATCCGACTCAGTTATCTGAAGCAATTCGTAACATTTAGTCAAATTTGTTAAAATAAAAATAAATTTAAACGAAAAAAAAAAATAAATGAAAAAAATTGAAAATGCGCCACCCTGTATATCGAAAATGGTGCGTTTTTGACCACGGATTTAGCTTTTTTTAATTATTTTACATAGTACTGTCGCTCCCTGAAATATCCCCATGATGACACCCGGTATAATAAGGAAGATCGAACATGATGGGTGTTTCTCTAGGAATCTGAAATTATTCACGTGGTCAAGATGGATGTGGTTTCTTTGTTCGAACGCTCTTTAAGTTAAGTCATTTAATTCTTAACTAACAACATAATAACGATAATCTTTGCAAAGCGCTTTAGTAGTAAGGTTGCTCGCAAATCCATGTAATTTATTCCATTTTATTTCTGCTAGGTGTTCTGCCCTCCCATTTGGCGAGATCTTTTCCGGTTAAAGTTATAGATGGTAAATCGAACCTCGTCAGGACGAAACTGTCCGGCGCGTACTTTAATTTGGACGCGCGATACGTGGACACTTGATTAGAATTCCGTAATTAACTTAAAATTACTGATGGAACTGTAACTAAATCAATTGTATCAAAAATTCGTTATAGTCTACTTTTGGTCCCAGTCCTAAAATAGCTAATTCCGTTTTGTGCATATACAGCCGGAAATGGATTATTCGTGCTCGTTTTTGAATTTTCTACTTTTAGTGACTGAATCTAATGCCAATTTCATAATACTCGATCGTTATGTAGGTTGATAATCATCGGATATGATCTGCATTTGCGGATGGCCGTGCGAAATATTAAGCGAAGTTTAATTAGAGTGAACCTTGAATTGATCCTCCACCCCATTTCGATCGAATTACCAAATCGACTAGGTACCCAATTAGATTTTTTTCACAAGAGCCCATTGATGGTCTTCTGCAACCCACTCCTGAACCTTCTTTTAAATGATTAATTCCCTTTTAGGGGAAAAAACTTACGGCCAACAACTTAATCCCCAAATTGTTAATCACATCCACTATGGCATCACTGGGGGTAGGGAGTTTGCTGGAGCGACTGGCAAACCCCTGGTCCTGATCGCTTGCCAATTCGCCCAAATCGATGTGGTAATAGTCGTATTGGACTGGTTGCCATGGGGCTTCGTCATAGCAAAAAACCACCCGCGATAGGAACCAATAAGGTACCGTGCCGGTCAAAAAGAGTACCAAGTGCCGCGTACGCATAGCGCGGACTCTGAGCTTGCACTGTACAGAGACAGCACTGATGCTCGGAGGTTTGGGGGACGAACGGAACAATGGTACCTGAAGGTATAATTTGACGTCTTAATTGGTGGGCAATTAAGAAAAGAAGAAGAGGTGCGTCAGGGGTACCAAAAGATTGCAATAGGCGTTCGAAATTCCTCACAAGATTTTCGTAAACATATCAGGTTTATTTCATAAGTTGCTTCTTGAGGTTGGACTTATCTGAAGCGACCGTTAGATATTTCTTTTGGAGCGATTTATTATCAGGGTAACGCACAATCCTTTAACTTCCATTTAATTCCTAATTAAAGGGGGTGTCGGACGGAACTGGAAATAAGTGCATTATCAGTTCGCACCGTTATTTTCTTGAAAGATGGAAATGTTTTAATTATAATTTCATTAGTAACTAACAGGAGCATTGAGCGTCTTCGGAAGTAGTTCGAACGCTTCAAGAATTCTAAATAACCATGTTAAGTATTCTTCGCCTTAGTTTTTAGCAAAGCGTAATAGAAGATTAAATGAGGCGATAACTGATTTATTCCTGCTATAGCTGTTTTTGCCCGTCTAGTTAATTGCAAAGGGGACATATGAAATGGAAACGCTTATTACATTGCATAAGCTCCCGCGTTATAGGTATTCATGTCAAAGACATCTTTTCCACCTGCAATTAAACCAGTGTTAAATGTAGGTGCTTTATAATAAACCAAGGATTAATGTTGAAACAAACTGATGAGATCTTTGAAATGGGCACCGTTATAAGAAACTCATATCCGCGTCGCAAATCTTTGGACAAGTGCGTCTCAAAAGGGGAACGTGACATTTTTTTTAGTTTTTAGAAAATGCAACATATAACAGACGTTTTCATTCTCTTCTAACGATTACTTACGACTACAAAAAATAATTATATAATGCATTAAAAATTGCATCAATAGGTGCGCTCACACATGAACGTTAATACGTCTATAATCTATAACGCGTTTAAATAATAGCTCACCACTTTTATGTCAAGGAAATTTTAGTGAACCAGCTCGTTTTAAATAAAATTTAAATGAATCGAGAATTGATATGTTTCTATCCTAATTAATGGCTATTGAAAATCTGTTACAATACTATGTCGCAAGCCTATAATTTTTTGGTACGATTCACACCTAATTACTATGGATCTCTTTGTAGGGAGAGCGAACGGATTACGCGTTTTTATCTCTTCATAAAATCAACGTTTATTGATCAGTAAACTCATTATATCATTTCTCATTTAAAGCATTAATGTTGCAATTTAATTTTATTTCAGTTAAGGATTAGAAATTTGAATTTGTTTCCCGCGATTGAGCAAATAGTTCATTCTACTATTTTAATATTAGGCAGCCCATTGAACGAGTGGTTGTAACGTGTGTTGCCTATAGGCATATTCAGAAAAGTTAAGCATACAGCAGGGGCGACGTTGCCAGTTACCGGCAGCATGTTAATTCGGTTTCCAGTTTTTGGTTTCTGTTTGAGTGAACTACTCAATGACATTGAGAAAGAAGAAGTTTAATAACATCTAACCGTGCATAGTTCGTTAAATAGTTGAGAAATACATTGTGAAGAACATAAAGTGGTTCGATTATATTCAAAATAAAATTGTTCTTTAAGTTTTGGTATGCAGTGTCAACATTGGGCCGTGAGTTTGCGGCTTGCGCGTGGTAGTGTGTGTGCAAGGTGTTCTGCGCAAGTTTGTAAAATGGAGATCGAATTATCAGAGGTTTTGTATCATTTTTAGAATCCTCGATAAATCCCTGGCATAAATGGCGTAAACCGCGATTACTACGTCTTGTGTAAATTGTATATAGTTTCTTGTACAGTTAGTGATAATATTTTCTATTGTGACGCCCACCATAGTGTAAAAAATTGTGATCGATCATTGTGTTTGTGTACAGTGGGAAAACCTCTTACGAAGCCGACGCCGAGACGCATGACGTCGATTTTTGCGAATAATACGCCTCGTTGATGCCTGATATTTGATCGAAATTGCGACAGGTATACCGCATTTCCATATTAATTAGTTGTTTAGCCGTGAAAAGCTCGTTTTCGGGACTTTTCTTTGTGCTAAAATCATCGATTGTCATTCGCCATTAATTGTTTCTAACCGGGAATCTGAAAGGTCATCACGTAAACAACGGGTTAATAATCACTTTATTAACAAACCCAGTGTTATCAAAGGGCTGGGAGTGAACGGTAACATATGTTTTCAGCTATTAAGAAAAACGTTTTAATTTAAAAAAATCAGCAACAAAATTTACATGGTAAAAAAATGAAAATGGACGTCTGTCAAGTTTGACAGGTCTTTGTTTAGGGCTCAAGTTTAAAATAGGAGGCCAGTTCAACCATGGCTTAAGGTTAGTTCACCTAAACCCAACCCTCCTGAATTTTGACCTCTGAGAAAGTACTCTTCCCTTGTCAAAGTTAAACATAGTCTGTTTTGTTACTTTCGACATCAGTTCTATTGAAAGACAAAAAACATACCATGGCATCATAGGTTTAAGGAAGTCAACAGATTTTTAAAAATTAAAAAAACATGTCTGTATTTAATAAAATAAATTAACATGAACTTCTGTAATGAAATTATATCTAACAAAAAAGTTTATCTTTGTTTGGTGTTTTATGTAAGGATCTTTTATATTTAAGTAAATACCTACTTATGCCAAGCAACTATATTCTGAATATGTTGATTTAAAATCTCTATCCATTATTAAGGATCCAAATATTGACGTGTTGTCAATAATAATAGTATTTATGTGTTGAAATTAAATAAACTTCCCACCAGGCTCACAACTGGATAACAGATCAACTTGTCTCTGATAGCTCAACCCCTACTTGTATTTTTTTAATAAATAATTACCCTTTAATTTTGGAATTGAAGCTACACCACTCCACGAAAGGAAACCAACTATTCACAAAAACATAAAATTTAATAGATATGCTAGTTAGTATTTCTATTAAATAAATAAGCTTCATTTCCTCCTTATTTTTCTATGCTAAAAAAAAAATATCTGCATGGGTGTCATATAAATTCATGACAAACAGCTGATGTTTTATGTAAATTTGCTTTCATAAACTTATTTTTCAGTTGCAGATCCTTTCTGCATAAAAATTCTAGAATTTCCAGCATGTCAATAATTTGATCCTTAGGCTGAGTTTGAGATGGTAATTGCTTAGCAAATGTGGTGTACAGGCATCATCAAAAGTGTCAAATATTAAGCAAATGTTAACCACGTGTTCTGTATGTCTATTAAAAAACTTAAATGTGGTCAAATGTTAACTAAATATTGCAAATCTAAAGATCTCTTTAACTCAAAGTTTAACCAGTTTAGTTAAATTCCCTTGTAATAATGTAAAATTCTTGAGAATATTGTCTTTAGGCTTAAAATGAACTTTTAAAGGTTAAAAAGTGATTTTCGATGAAACAGTGGGTAAAGAACACACACCTAATAACTAATTTCCAATGTTGGTAATATATAGAACAAATCTACATCCACATGAATAATGATAAGGACAAAGACTTATTTCAATTTAACCACAGTTTTTGCATTTCCACTCTGTGATAAAATCATGTTGACTCGTCATATAGTAACTGACAATGTTGAGGTATAATCACTGTAAACTAGCACACATTCTGATATCTGATAGTGGAATAATGTTGCCTTAGGTATCAGAGTCCTATCTGAATGTTTTTTTTTGTTTTGTGTTGGTATATTGTTTATCTTTTTCTGTCAGCTATAAGGTGCTTTTAATTTTAGGAGAATATTCTTGAAAGAAAATATTATTTTGAAAAAATTCTACCTTCACATCACTAGTCTTTTGACACAAAAATATTGACAGTTTTAAAACATTGAAAACTGTATATCATTATCATATTAGAGGGGTAGAAGATGGCTGAGGCACTTTGTCGTACATGCTTAAAGTATTTGAGGGTATAGAAATCCATTAGTGATCTACTTCTCAGATGAAAATTTGATGAGTTTTTACATGAAAACATTCTCTAGTAGTTCTTGCCTAAAAGAATTGGTAGTTGGGTGTTGTGTATTATATTGAAAATTTAAGAAAATGGACTACATAACCGTCCTGCCATCATTATCATCTAACATAACTACTTCTCATCCTGCTTAGTATGTATATCTTTCTTTCATGTAGGGACTTCAATGAAGTGGCTTGAAAACAACGGAGGAATGCCAGAAGGAGATGGCATTATGAAATCAAATATGGACAGTGTTGTCAGCAATGCTATGGTCGGTCCTCAACGCACCCAAGACGATGCGGCTGTGGGCTATGTATTTCAAAGACCGGCCGATCCAGAATTTCCCCCCTTCGGCCCTAAACAGCTTCGCTGGGCTCAGGGCGATGACACTATAATTGAGGTAAATTTGTCCCTTCATCATTTACATGAATGATTAAAATATTGTAAATAGAACCAAGACAAATGGAAATATCCCTCGGCCAATCATGGAGCATCGGCCTCACCCTCAATTCAGATGCCCAAAGTTCCCACGCCTCCTGTATCAGGCATTCCCACTGGCGCGACACCTTACGGAGCAGCTTTACCTTCATCTTTATACGACTTAGGAGGACATAACAAACCTCATATGCCACAATTGGCCCCAGAGCAGCTAATATACATGCCGGGAAGCCCCCAGTTGGGTCCTGGCAGTCTTTCATTGCACCATCACTATGTGCAACAGCAAACATTGGCTCTGCAAGCAGCTCAGCAACAGAGTTTAAGACAAGTGCAACAACAGCAGCAGCAGCAACAACAACAGCAGGTGAGTTGTGTATTTTTTAACCGATTGATAATTGTTCTATGTTCAAGCAAATAATCTTTACGTTGACCTATTGATTTTTAACCTGGTCACGATTTGCATATGCATTCATAGTTACTTTTAAAACGATGTGATCTGCATGCAGACAAATAATGGAAGTAAATAAAAGTTGATGTTTTTGAGGAGATAAGGCTTAAGTAAGTGTATGGAAAACCCTTTGGAAAGGTTAAAAGTCATAAAGACAGTTTTTTTTCTTGAGAGAGAGGGGTCGTATGTTGTTAACCTAGTTCGCATGTCGTAAATTATGCATACAGTTGATCAAATATTAAGCTCAGTTTTAAGGTAAGGACGAGATCGATTGAAAATGATTTGGAAACACCTGTTTATATTCTACATGCAATGTTAAATGGTGGGTTTTCCTCAGAAAGTTTCTGCGGACGTTAGTGAATAATTATGTGTTATCGTTTAAAGTTTTAATAGTCTTCAGTCGGGCATATCAAATAGGCGATTGGCATACAATATGATGCATGTGCAATTTTAATGTCTACTTCGAATATCTATATTTTATTTCGAAGTTCCAACTTATTAAAAGTTCGGAAATGCCATAGAAACTCATTGTTTTACCTCTATATAAGTAACAAACAGTAACTGCAGTCGAATTTGACTCGTAATGTTAGAATTATGTCAAATCTCAAATTTTAGTAGGCATTGCAAAAACTTAATATTAGTCAGGTTGCTAATACTATTCAGATGTCAAAATTGGCTTTTGTTACTGTCCGTGATCTATACGGGGCAACAAATAATTGATGTCCATGGCACCACCTGATTTTTAATAAGTCGGAATAGCGTATACCTGATGTCAATAATTAAGTATGATGGTTTTTAAGGGAAAAGTGATTTTTCATATTACTATAGATTTTATTTTGTATCTATGAAGCTTGACTTTGGACTTTCTCCGGATATTTCCCTATGGCGAAAATTACCTAACGAAAATAATCTCATTTCTATAGTTATGTTTTTGATTAGTTTATCAGTTTTCAAGGCGAAGAAAAATTCATCAAATTGGCAACGCAGCTTTTTACCATTCCGAGGGCGACACCCGCACCGCATTGTCCTCCCCCTCACCTCACCTCTTCTCCAACTTACCGGTCTATCGGTCGTGTGGACGTCGCCCAATGTTGCGGGCCTGCACCGTTGCCATTCGTTCTTGTTTACACTGAAGAAGTGCAACTTCAAAACAAGTCAGCAGCGCGTTTAATTGCCACTTCTATGTCTAATTAATTCTTTCTCAGCGTCATGATGTTGCGTATTGTAGTTGTCATGTCTTATAGATGGTGAGTGATATATTAGGTTTGTCAAGGATATTTGGAAGCTTTTGGCAACCGTGTCGTTGCGCGCGACCAATCGTCTCCGCCTCTTTGTCGCGTTAAGCCCTGTTCACGTTTCGTTTAGTCCGCGCTCGAACATCGTGTTTTGCGTGACTTTTCGTCGAACAAACCCGATGATAAAACTTGAAATAAGTGAAGCACTAAAACCCTACAGAGTGTGAGGACAAGCCGGGTTTATGGTGTAATCATCAATGGTTTTCTGGGCGAGGCTTCCCTCTAGAAGTTGATTGGATATTCTCAGCGAAGTATGATCGACATGGGTCCCGATATGGTCAACGACTATGTAAGGACCTCTTTATTGTAGCAAGTCTCATATGGGTTCCAGTGCCACCTCCCAGGTTGAGGCAGGCCAAGCACATTGTTTATATTAAGAACATCTGTTTGTCTATAACTTCAAGATAACGCTTAATTTGATAAGGCAAGTTGGTGTGTTTATTTATATCAGCTTGGGTCAAACCGTCTTTGTTCTTGAAGCCACCATTGTGCAGCTGTCAATGTCACGATATCTTTTCTTTCCCCCTCTCCTCCGCCGCTTCGCCACTATAAATATCATAACCATATTGTCTTAGACCAGTATACACTGCGGCAGTTTGGAAAGAGCTAATCTCCGTGAAAAGGATAATCTGTCAACATCTCCCATTTTGCGACAAAAAGTGGGATTATCATGTCATCATGAATGAAGCGCACTATGAAGGAGTAATTAATTAATTTAGAGGGCGTGGTTTTGTTTATTGTGGAACTGCGGTCTTGAAAAACACCTCTTTATCTTGATTGACGAGGTTCTTAGATTAATTTGTTACTGTTAAGCTTCGGTCGTCTCACTGTTTCTTTGTGTTTGCTCTAGTCAAATGTTGGACCGGCATTATCGTTTTCTGCGAAACTACATTAGAAACATCAACCGTTCGTTTTCCGGGAAAACCCAGTGGCTCATAAAAATTTTATTAATCTATGCAAACGAATAAGTTTAACACGAAAGGGTTTGAAGAGTTCTTTCATAAAAGCTTCATCCAATTTAAGTGGCCGAAGATGACGGAATTTGAATAATTCGTAAAGCACGAAACCAGTCAGGCGATATTTTTTTTTTCAATAAATTGTAATGTGCTCTGGTTAGTAAACGCTCGGTTGAATATTGGGGTTTTTCGTTTAAATTAAATAACGTTTCTTGCGCGAATTTTCATTTTTTTATTGCTTAATTGTTCTTTGCAATGGGTCGATGCTTAGTACCTGCGTAAGATAGGAATTTGACGGAGAAATATGGAAATAAAAGAAAAATATATTTCTTGAAATCTTGCGATTATAAGCCTCCAAAGTTTCCCTTAATATTTAGTTGTCAATAGTAGCATTCAGGTATTTTGCAGTTCTTCAGCACCGCAGGATTTGGAGCTTGAATTCACTAACTGCTTTTGGCCTCAAAATTTGACTTGACAAGCAGCTCGTAATTTGATTTTCTAAAAATTTAAAATTCTGGTTTTTAGCAAGTAGAAACAATAAAAATGAACATGGGACAGAATGGGCACAAGTACTTTGGAAGAAATTCTATGTAAATTATGGAAATTGGGTGATGAATGGATCTGAGAATTATTCTGAATAATAAATTATCAGGTGAATGTAGCGTATTGTGACAAGTATGTGTTTCATCCCAATCCCTGATTTAATAAAAACGGAACAAACAGAAAACAAAAGCATTTTAGATTATCTCTAAGTTTTCATAAATAAAACAATTTGTAGAGCCGCCCAAACTTTGCCTGTTATCTTACTTTTTATTGCTCTCTATTACTAGTCTTGGAATGTCTGTTCGTATCGATCAAAAGTTGTTTCGTTCTTAGAATTCCGTAGTATTAATTATTGGCGTTTAGACCTTTTTTGTTAAGTTTGTCAATAGCAGTTCTGGAGTCTGTAATAATTATATACACCATAGATCAAGTAGGTGAGTTGTTACACTATGACTTTTGTTACGCACGAAATGGTGATAGGAGCCGAGTCTGGAAAATGCCAAGGAGTAATGTAGCAATTCTTAACGGACGCATATCGTATATTATTTTATTTTATATTGTGATCTAATTTACAAAGGATTTGTTTTTGTTTAAAACAATGTTTTTTGAAAATACGTCCAGCGCCAAGTTGGTTGAAATTTTTCGCGCTGATGCAACCTAACGCAATTAGGGTCCACTATGATCACAGATTTTAGCTAAAAGTAATTAATGGTATCTATTAGGCAAACAGAGATTCAGGCAATTTAGATTCGAGATCATTATCAAAAATTGAAGAAATCTTCTCCATGGTTTTATTTAAAGACCTGCACATCAGTGTCAAGGAACTCAAAACAGAGAGAGCCTTCTAAACAAAACCGAATCCGCGGATTAGTATTTGCAGGAGCCCTCCTTGTCTGATATTCCCCATCAGCAGTTAGGGGACCTTGAACCAGCCGTCGACGTCGTCGGGTTCACTAAACCAGCAGCGCCATCGCTAGCGGCGGCCGGCTCATGGCCGACCTCTTCTGTTGGCCGGTTCGCGGCCCATACCTGACCACTAGTGTTTTTGCCAATTCTCCGCCGTGCGACCCACACCCGTTTGTTTTGGTTTTTGAAGGATTAATGTATTTTCTTCTTTCCAGGTTAGTCATACCGTGCCCAGGTCATATGAGGCGGCAAGCATGGTAAGATTTTTAAAATTTTTATTTACTTAACTATTTGTCAAAGTGTCCGTTTTTGTCCATATTTGGACGAGCGCCAGAATAAAGTCGTATGCATAGTGTGCATTCAGCGACTTCCGGGTTTGCGCCATTTATTTACCGCTGTTTTTCCTAGGGAACGGATGGCGAATTTCGTGAGGAATTAATGCTTAAGGCGAGGCATAGTAAAGGGGTGCACTGAACCGCATTTTATCGGCCCACTTTCTACTTTGAGGGCATATTAGTTTGTCAATTTGGGACTCTGCGCGCTGTCAGGAGGGCGTCGTCTTTACCCTCCGAAATCGATTTCCCTCACGCGGCGAGGTGTTTAACCTCCAATGCTTCGATACCCCCTTTTAAAAGATGTGGTCTGTCAAATGGCCAGACTAAAATACCGCACTTGGGTGAAGGTCGGACAGCACGAAAACATGGGAGCACTGCGAATTCAATTGTCATCGACGCGACGAGGTCGTATCAATTGCCCGGCGTCTAAATGGGAAAGTGGGCGTATCGTCCTGACATTACTCCTAAATAGGTCGCTAACGGATAATCAAAACCGATTTCTGGTTATGTAGGTCAAGAGAAATGTGACAGTTTTGGCGATTATCCTTGTGTCGATAGATATTCACATCATGGACTCATTTGAAATTATGACACTCAAATGAAGGTTTTCGTGATCTGATGTCATGAATAAATCCTGAAGGAAATCTCTAAAAACATCTATAGAAGATTCACTGATGTAATATTTCTTCATACACCTATTCGATCGATCGACATACAAGGGATGTAGAAGTAAAAATACACAATCTTATGATCGCTAAGCAATGCAAAATTATCAGTAACCCGTTTATTTAATATGTGATAGCTAGTCAGAAGTTTCCTGTTGGTTAATCCACTAGCCATTCCTTGAAAGTTGCTTATCATTTCCTTGAAATGATTATCCCCTCGAGCTTTTCTTTAAAACAATTATCCTCTTGAGCTTTTCTTTGAAGAACAAGAATTTTATTAAACCATTAAAGCTATAAATAAGGAGTCCCTGCAACCAAAGCGCTGAGATGCAACTAAGTTTACCATTCTTGAAAGGCCGCTAGTGCTGGAATTTTGCAAATTAAATCACAACGTCCAGACAAAGAGCGAAGCCGAACAACTGACTGAAACAACGATCGAAGGTTAACATCTGAACGTGCCTTCAAAGCTGATAAGATACGTCATCAACAAATAAATGGGAACGAGGCCTTACTCCTAACGAATTTTAATAATGTGCAGCTCTTCCGTACTTAATACGGTCCTGATAGACATCTTATACCTGTTCACTGTTTTCAAATTTGTTTTGTTTGGTTTGACAGGGATGGGGTGTTGCCAGGTGGAGCGTAAACTCCCAAAAGCACAAACCCAATGGTATAGTTTTTGTGGTACAACTGAAGCCGGCAACGTCGTGTTTGCAGCGAGCCAGCTGGCCTTACAGACCTGAAACCCTTGGAACTTTTGTTTTCTTTCGGGTGGCTCATGGAAAACCGGTCTTCTTTACAATTTTATTCACTTATTCAGTCAATCTATCGGAGTTCTTCGGTCGCGTGTCCGGTACTTTATTATTTTGGTTTCTGTAAATAGTGTAAAAAAATCATTTTTGTGTCTGTATAGAATTAGACACTGCTAGGACTGTGCATATATTGTGTACATATATTTCTCCGGATGTGTAATTAACTCGGGTGGCCATTTTGTCTCTCTTAAGTGGAATAAATGAGGCGATTATTGAGAACCCAATGTCGGAGATGGTTAGTATTGGCTGTGTGTACAAAATGCATAATTTGTTTTGGAATGAGAAGTAAATAAAGTTGGAACTTTCGCTCATCGTCATTCAGTTTGCTCGAAAATTTTAATGCGAAAACTTTCGGAAACTCCGGGATGAATAATCGAGCGAGGCGCGGCAAAAGTTATTTAAGTGGAATTCTAACTCTGAAATCACGTGCAGGAGTTTATTGTGTGAGGAGCATCAAAACATACCAAAGAACTTTTGCATGCGATTAATGAAGTTGAAATAAAAATAACCGAGAGGAATTTTGTTGTTTTTATTTGCATGATCCGCAACTGATTCATTATAAACTCTTTAGGTAGGGAGAAGAATAGAATCAAGATGTTTAAAAACTCATCCTTTATCTATTATTGTAGCAGTCTCGTTTAAAAAATTTCAAGAAATCGAGGCTTTTATGTACGATTTCTATATATGTGATATAATATGTACAGGAAATTTTCCAGATATTCCTACCAATTTATATGTTTATATTTTAGATTGCCCCATCAGCGAAGAAACTGTGGGGATTGGAAACGAAAGACGGCAAATCCCTGGCTTTGAATCATCTCAATCACGACGGAGTATGGCGGGACCCCACTTGGGCTGCCCCTGGTAAGTGTCATTTGAGGGATGCAGTATGTACTTGATAAACTCATTACTGTCCCTGCGCTATTATATTTATATCAAATCCCGGCAATCGAAAATAACCGTGAAACGCTTGAAATGAATCGGCAACGTAGCCCGAACCGCAGCAGGAATAAATTCTACGACTTCGCGACTGCAGCAACGACCTACGGCAAGACGTTTCTCTCCCGCCGGGGCCCCAAAAAGTTGTCCCATCGACGTAAATTGAGTTTTTCGTGTGCCAAGGGGCGACGATTCAATTTTCGGCCAGGTGGAACGTGAAATTGATTTGGGGCCAGCTTGGGGATGATGATGTTTTTTGTGGGGTAAGATGTTGAGTCAGGTTCTGCTAATGCTTCAAGTCGTCAAAGAAATCTGATTTGTTCAAGGGGCATAATGGGAAGATTATCAATCGCATAGAAAATATTCTAGAATTTTAGTAAAATATATGAATATATTATTAAATTGGTGCCGGAGGAGAAAGTGTCGACAACCCTGACCTTACTATCTCCAGAGTGATTTAGGACTTTAGCTAATCAGATCACAGAGTGTCGTGCTTAGATACATATTTAAATTCGCAGTTTCTCGATAAATTATACTTGACACTATTAAAATTAATAATTTATTTTTCCTGCCTATGTATATGCCTTGAACAAATAATTTGTCACAAACCAAAAATTAAAGGTCTTTTTTGCGCCATCGACTGTGAATGCCCTTTAGTTTGGCGCTCGGTTTCCCGACGCAACTTCGATATGGGGCGTGCCGGGCGTCGGCATCGTCGTCCGGACGACGCGTAGCGCCGGGACGCCCGTTTCCCAGGCGACCCTCGTCTGCTGCGTGCAGTGCTATTTTGTTTTGCCTCTTTCCTATTATTTTGTGAATACTTCACATGAATTCTAAATCATAGTTTGCTTTCGTGCGCATTTTATTTGTTTCTATATTATTATAAACCTATGCCTTGCAAATACTTCCGCACTGGGAAATCTTATTCTTATCGTGATTTGGAAGGCTGTTAAACCTAAAGGATTTTCGCTTTGATTGATTAACAGCGGTTGATTACTGATGGTTAACGATTAGGGGACGAGAAAAAGGCAGCTAGCCAAGGGCGTTTTCATTAGGAGTCTTTGGAGGTTGTCCAGAAAATCTTTGCCTGAAAAGAATCGGGGATAATTTTTTAGCTGTCGCAGTTAAATGGTGTACGAAGATAAATAATAAATAGTATTGCGTGGGTTGAAAGCAAAAATGACGTCTTTGTTCATATAGGTAACGTGCTTTGCCGAGAAAGCTGTATAGGAGTGTAAAGAACAGAAGGCGGCGTTAAATTAACAGCGTTTCGAAACCCAGAAGTAAAATTTTGCCCGGTGAATTTGTTGCATTGTTAGTCCACATTATTCAATATGTTGTGTCAAAAGTTGATTCATTACGTAAATGCAATATTTTTCTTGAATTTTTCTTGTGTTGAGTTTTCTGACCCTATGTGTCCGGCCCCAATGTCGAAAATCTCCAGGAAGTCCCATGTGCTCTTCTTGCAATTTTAAAGTGCAATTTCCTAAAAAGATTATATAAAACTACAGAAATCTTACGACAGTCCCGCAACAATGATAATGGTTTCAGTGAATTAGTAACGTACTTCCTTTCTGCGGTTAACTTCGTTATTATCTTTCGAAACTAGCCATTTTTGTGAAATTGGATAATTCCACTTTTTTTATAACTTACTAGATTGTTAATGGATGGCATTCACCTTCAAACATTTCGTCACTATAATTGAAATCATTATCTTACATATAATATTTTTTAGGGGATCATGCAGTGACAACGCCTCTGGCAATGGGAGGTCGTCGAGGTGTATTTCCGGGGGCGGGTGGGGATCCCGGGGGTATTTTGTCCCCTAGGGGTTCCGACGGACCTGGAGGACTCGGTGTCAAGATGGTATTTAACTCATCGAACACAAATACCGTCCCGAAATTACAAAGGTTTTGGTCGAACCAGGTGGAATATGTGCTGGGAACTTCTCCCACGGGTGACAAGAGTGGACAAACGGTACCCGGGGGATTGGAGCAGCGAATGCGAGTCCTCCACCTTGATGATAAAGACCATCCCAAGGACAAGGGGCCCCAGCAAAGTCCCAAGGATGAGCAAGGTGTTAACGGTCAAGTAGTGCAACAACAAGTAAACGGAGATGATGACAAAGGATTTAAGTAAGTGCATTCTTTTATTGGAAATTCTTGGAGTGTACAAAATAATATGACTTCTCGTTTTTAAACCATTGGTGCAGATGCAGATTGTTTTAAACGGATGTTCATAAACCTTTGTTAGGATCGAAAGTAGTGAAAGTATTCATTTATACTTCATTCGAAAAAAAATGAGATTTTTTTGAAAAAAAAATAGATATAGGATGCCTTTTTTAAATTAAAAATCGAGATAACTTGATGCGGCCCTGTGTCGATTTCCGCAGATCCACCGGCTGGCTCCACTTGGTTCAAGGTCTCCCGTCTACCTTGGCTCGAGTCAATGACACGTGTGTGAGCCTATAAAGCGGTGTTGCCGCATTTCGTTTGACGATATCCTTGCCTTGGTGTTAGATTTTCTTTTCTTCGGATCAGCATAAATCCCAAATGCTCTTTAGTAAAAATCGCGTCAGCTGGAACGTCGTTTTTGCACGAAAGTTCAACATACCCAACGTTGACGCCGTATTTGCTTTTTGAATTTTCACCTTTCTGTTTATTTGTTTCTATTGATTTTTAAGTTTTTTACATTGTAAATGGTCATGTGTTATCATTAAGAAAGCCTCGCAGTAAGCATTGAACCGTAAACGTAGGGCGATTAAGCCAATTACTGTTTACAATTAAACATCTGACTGGAACAGTTAACAGACAAATTTATCCCAGACACGTCTCTAATATTTCAACGCCCATTTGAAGTTTTCTTTAAATCAGCTCTCTTTAGGCAAAGGCACTTCTGTGTAATCTTTTTTTTTGCACAATTTGATTATTGGGAATTGGTAAATCGTTTTCGAAATGTTATAACTGATAACGTCGGTGCTGCGTGAGTTTGCAATTTTTCTCGTTTCTATGACAACCACCTCCCACCGTTCTCCTTACGTAGCACGTGCGTTTTCGTTCAGAAGTTAATACTCGCGTCGCCATCTATGGCTAGTAGTGAGAAGAAGCTTTCGATCGATAGTACGCTCGCTGCTTGTGTTCGCTTATTTAATGTTTTCGACAGTAGAAATGTAGATGGTGCTACGTGCCATGGATAGGGGTAAATTTCTGATTTTATTAAGTTGGAGAGTTTATATATTCATAGCATCTTTCTTTTTCTTTTCTGTTTATTTACATTTACACGGCAAGTTTAATGTAAAATACAGCATGAAAATGATTAATTTGAGTTAGCTTATTATCTTGTATTTCTGTTGAAATAATCACTTATTTAAGCCATCGAAAAATCATGTTTTCAGGTGGAAAAAATTTATGTGCTCTTATCAAATTTATACAGATAACGATGTCGGCTCCAGCTCTAGAATGATCGTGCTAATATTTAAATTGAAGGAAATTTTAAAAAATTGTTGGGGAAACCTCTGGTTTTCGACCGATATTAAATATTTGTTGTCAGTTGTGGAGTTTTGGGGTGTTTCGTTTAGTATTTTTAGGTAGAAAAGGGTCGCCCGATATGCATCTGCTGGCAGTATATTTAGCTAACAAATACAAACAGGAATAGTTAAAAGTTTAATTTTCCTGCATGATAATCAATAAAAACATAATTATTCGTATTACTACTGACTCGTGTAATGCTTACTATTTAATGTTAGGTGCATTTTTGTATTTTTTTAAATTTCTGGTTTGTAAGGTATACTTGGATGGAGTGTTTTTTTAATTATATTTGTTAAATATTTTAGTATTTAGTAATTAGTAATACTGATGCCGAAAATCGGTTTCAAGGGTGATACCTCAGGCTATCATTAGGTTCCAGTATTATCGTTACAATTTTTTTATGACGCATCAAGAAAATTAAATTTTCGTTTTTACCGATTAACCGTTAACAAAATATTGGAAGAAAGGGCGCATTTGCCAAAATGTTAGGAAAATACGTTTGTTTGTTACCTTTTCAAAGCATATTTTACCTTCCCTAGGAGTTGAATCTAAAAGTTTTTTTTATCCCTTTTTAAAGTTTTATTTTGATTATAGCGTCAAAGACATTTTCATTTTAAATTAATGGAGTTTATTTTTTTCGTTACAGCCGTACACCCGGCAGTCGCCAACCCTCTCCGTCCGAAGAAGACCTCAACAAAAATGGATTGGTCACTGTGGGAGGCATTGGCGGACTGGATCCAGCAACTATGGGCTTGGTTCTTAAACAACCTCCGCCTGTTGACGGGCCGGGTGGTCCTCTTCATCCTCACCAATTGCATCACCATCTACCTCAACACCATGCTCTTGGCCCTCACTTGGGAGTTACTCTGGCAGAGAGTGTGAACCAGCAATTTGCAGAGCACTTTGCTGATTCTCAGCAGGTTTGTTGCTATAATTATGTACTTTTTTAAAATTTGACTAGCTTACAATCGTTACTTTAGGCCGCTGGACAGGCGTACGACCAGTCACAGCACCAACAGTATGCGGCGGCACAACAGCAACACCAAGTTGACAATGCGGTTTTGCAACAGCAGCAACAACAGCAACATAATTTTGACGTTCAGGTAAGTGCTAGCTTGTAACTTTCTTTAAAATTTAAGTTGCGAGACTACGTAATGCAATGTGCATGTTGTTCAAAATGGTTAAATAGAAGGTTGCCTAATTGGAAGAGACAAAGCTGTCGTCATGACACAAGGAACCATTTAGTTTTCTTCAAAACCTCTTCGTTACTTTATAAGTTTTTTTGTTGCTTTGAAAGTTTATGTGAAGGTATAATCTGAGCTTAATAAGAGTAGAACGATGTCGGGATTTTTGTTTACAATATCAAAAATGGCGATCTTCCCTCGAATGTTGATACCGCTCGCTTCTCGTTTGGCCTACAATTATTCGCGGAAGTAAAAGTAGTACTTTTCTCCCTTGTGTAAATAACTGATCTTATGGTAAAAAAAAAAATGTAAACAAAAACAGTCAAAAATGGTCTCCTTTCTATCCTTATGCCGGAACGTGACGTATGCTTATGTTCTCCCTCCAGCATAATAGGTAACCCCCATACTTAATGATAATGCGTGTATAGTTGTTTTATACCTGTTTGCAAAGAGTAAATACGTTTGCGTCATAGTCAATTGCGATAACCCTGCTAATACCGATAACAAATCAAGGGCTTTGCGATGCAATTGATTTAAATAATGAATACATAATTTATTGTTACTAAATCAACATTGCCCTGCTGCCGTCGGCTTACATTCATGCAGATACACAACTGATGTCGAATTGTGTCTGAAAAATTAAAGAGGTTAGTGGGAGGCCGAGTTGATTTTAAAAACCAACTGGCCCTCGAATGAAAAAAAAGTGAGATAAAACAAAGCGTATTCGAAACCAATCAATTAGCATAATTTTAACAGAGTTACTCGTTGTCCTCTGTATATTTATTTACATTTTGCAGCGCCCCTACCGGTAGTAAAAATTACGAATTTATTATTTATTTCTCCCGTCTTGACCTACACGAAGCCGACTCACTTGGTTGAAGCGAATCAATCTCTTGATTAATTAGAATACCGCAGTCACGCCCTAACTTTTCTTTCTATCTACTTCGTCGAAATGTTTGGCTTCATGCCAGAATACGGTTATTATTTATACCACCCCCTTCCCTAATAGCACTCGTCTTTAACCCTTCGACCTTTCCAGGGTTTATTGCAAGACCCGTTTTTCACTTGTGTTTGTTTTGGTTTTGGACCTGCTCAATTGACGTTTGCTTAGGTTTAATAATATCCACTTAATGTTGTTAATTAGACACGGTTACTATATCAGTTTCTATTTCTAATTAAATCGATTTTAATATACACAAAAACAGTTGCTGTATATGTTTTGGAAATACGATTCTCATGGGAAATCGTAGTGCGAACATGTGTTATTGTCGCTAACATGGCGACCACTTGTTGGGCCGCGATGATGTTCAATCAGCCAAAGCTGGAATTAGAGTGAAGAATATTTTCAGTTATTGAGAGCTAATGAACAGAAGCTTCAACGTTAACGGTTATTTGTTAAAGTAAAACTCTTTTATGTAGCGAAAATGTACGTATTAAATAAAGTGAAAATTGCTCTGAGTATGCCCCAGGTCACGAAAGGCGAAAACGCGACCTTTTCGGCGGTAAAACTAAAGACAAAAGCCAGCGAATTTCTGGCATACGTGCCCTCACATCGGCAATAAGAACGAATTAATAGCGTAGGTAATGTTTTAGGATTGTACCGTGAAAATGGGGAAGGTAATTCCAAGGAAATTCCTCGAAGTGCGCTGCAAGGAATATTAATTGCCCTTTTAAAGTCCTTTTAAATCGATTTACAAGCAATATTTGGCAATTTTGACATCCACAGCAATATCCATCGATACTCGGCAATGTATGGATCAACATGGAGCAGTGATGCCTTAATAATTGCGGTTATTAACGGTGACTGCCGATAATACGGTAATTTCACAACTGCTTATTTATTAATATTTTGGCTTCTGCAAGCGCACAATATAGGAGTGCAAGTGCAAAAATATAGAAACAATTACCAAGTTAATTGTTCTAAAAAGCTGTTTTCGAAAATCGTGATCTAGAATGGATTGATCCTTATCAGTCGTTTTTTAACCCATCTGATTTCTTCCCGACGATAGCCAGCTAATCCGATTGTTTGTAAATCAGTTGATAGGAATTAATCCGATGTAGGTTTTTATTTTCGAACATTCATAAGTTAGCATAAATCCAGCAACGTATGTCGATCCCGTGAAGCAATTTTGTTGCCACTCTGCTTACTATATAACCGCTTTTAGAGATTTTATTGACTTGAACAGTAAATGATTATCAACAAAACATCGCCGCATTTGGCGAATCGTAAACGTAGGACATTGATTAATTTTACCATTTAGTATTTACCATCAAACATCTGACTAAGAGATGAATTGATCCCAGACATGTCTCTGATATTTGGACGCTTACTTTAGGTTTTTTTAAAAATCACCGTTTGAAATGGTAGGATTCGGATTTCTTTCCCGAATGTAAATAAGTACAATGGCTCTGTTGAAGACTGTCTGGCACATCAATACAGGTTTCTGAAATTCTTTCAATTAAAATTAAAACGACGTTACAACCTATTATAATAATTGTTTGAGAATACTTTTCCGAGCCTTCCTACTGCAAATTAAAAATGGGTTCCTTGACCCTGCTTTTGTGGCAATTTAATGACTAGCAAAATTTTTTCTAAAAATACCTTTAGTTGTTTTGGGTGCCAGTTAAGACCAACTACAAATACATAATATAGAAAAAATATTATTGTGAGGACGTACAAAGTGGATTCAAAGAGGAATAATTATTTTCTCCTTCCCAATGCAATTTGTTCAAAGTTTTTTCGGCCAACGTTTTCCTAATTAATATTTATTTCGAGATAATCGTAAAAGTTCCTTAAGTGCATATAGAAATTATTCAATAAATGCTATTTTCCTCGTATTACGGCGTTCGACACAAACACTCTTAATTTGAAAAATGCCCCTCTCTATTTCACTAGAACAAACATATTGTTCCTTGCAAGTTGTTAAATTTTAATTAGTTTATCGTAAGTAGAAGATAGTTTCCTTTAAATTCGTAGTATCCATTACCGCATTTAATGGGAACGATCGATAATCATGAATGTGCCCTTAAGTTATTAAGCCGATAAAAGGGTTTGACGTATGAAGGCTCTTAAGTGTCACAAAAACATATATTTTTTGTTCGGATTAGTATGCTAATTATTAAGTTAGATACGAACTATAAGCTTGGCTTAAAATGTTCGTTTAAAAATATAGATTTTAATACACATATACATATGATTCAAATTAAGCCTTAGAGGTCGTCTTCTAGGCAGTTCCTTAAAACTTTCAAGACTGGTGAGTTTCTGGTTCAACTCAATAATACACATAATTTTTATTAAGATTTTCGGTAAAAACTGTCAAAGAGGTTTTGTGTTTCCCAAAAAACTACTTTCTAATTTAAGAAACTTTAACCGAAACTATAAAGTTTCGTCGGTGTTTTGTGTATGTACAGCAGATTCCCAAGTGACACCAACAGTTTTAATTAGCGGAAATTGAAACTTCGGGGTGGAGGGAACTACGTGGTCCCTTACAGGGGGTCACACGCTAGTTCGCGTGCCCCTGGGCGCGACTTGACGTGCCTAACACAAGTGGGGAGTGCCTCATACTATCCGGGATTATATTCAGTTTTACGATTATGCCAATTCCACTAACTTAAGCTAAAATAGTACAGTTTTTGCTACTAACGTTGATCGAAAAATAAAAGTGAGATGGTCATTAGCATGATAGATGGAACTTCGAAAAGAGTATATTGTATCAAGGCACGTCATGTGACCTCTCGGCTTATGAAAAATGTCGCTTACTGAGATTGTCCGGTAGTGACTTGCGAAATAGGGCTTTTTAGCATTTTTCCGGGTCAGTCCTGGCCTCACAATAATAAAGCAGAAAATGCCTTTATAAGGCCCTTATTGAGCTCCCTCTATTTGCTATGTTTCCAGAACCATCACCTTGTCCAGGTCAAACTCGAGGAGATTCGAAAGATCATTTATCAATTTTAGATCGGGGATAGCTGCATTTATCTTTTATAATAAGTTTACTCATTATTACTCATAAGTTTGTTGAACTGATGTATTAACGCGTTCCTCTTGGCTGATTTTAACAATCCGAAACGGTGCCTCTAAGTCCATTGTCTTCTCGCGTGAACTTTCAAGGTTGAGATCCATGTTTAAACAATGACGTGAAATTTTTATTTGCCAGCATTACAACCAAATTGTCTCTGGCCGATCCCATGTTTGAACACCCCTTCCCGTGGGGGGTACAAGTGGCAACGGGGGCGTCGGATTCAAATTTCTTTTTTGCCGGACGTCGCCCTGTCCGGCCGCGATGCCGCACCTTCCTTTGATAAATGGCTTTCCTGACGTCGGAAAACATCCACCTTTTCGTATTTATAGTCGCCATTTTGAGGGTGTGTTGCTGCGCTAAATTAGGGTTGTTTGGGGAATTAATGGGCGGTCACACTTATAAACTTTCTGCAATACTTTCTGGTCTTCGACCTTCTAATTGGGCCATTGTTTCGATGTTTTCACACGATACACTTTCCGAGTCATGGTTAAGGCTGCTGCCGCTGTTTTCTCACGTTTTCCGCTTAATACTCTTTTTATTAAATCCGTGAACTGCTTTTTGTGTTTCTCATCGTCGAGGCAATCGTTTTAATTCTTGTCAGATTGGCAAAGAAAATTCCCAACGTGCCTAACTAAGGATTTCATTGGGTTTTAAAGCAAAGAACAGATGGTTTTACCAAAGATTTTCCCATATTCTCATAACGTTTCAATAAAATAAAATATAGAGCTGGATCGAGTTATTTTTTGTTGGCTCTGCGGCGCCGCCGGCTGTCGCCCTTCTTCGAAATGTTATTGCTCCACCAAGGCATGGCGTGCGGCAGTAAAGGGTCTTTTTTTCCCTGTGAATTGAGCGAATCATATGGTTTATTTAGGCACGCGAACGTCGCAAATGCACTCTAAGTTTGAAATGAACTCTGAACCTGGAATCTTTGAACAAAATGGAAAATTTGCTGCAACAGTGACGCAACTAAAAATGCGTTTTTTTTTTTCATTTTTGGACCTAAAACGTTACCCTCGTTATCATAAGGAAATATGTATTTCTCTTTGCTTTTTCTAACATTGCATATTTTAAATAAATACCCAGAAGAGACTTTAAACCTGAACGGAATAAGTTATTACACGTCAAAAATTTTAATCGATCCTCCTTCAAAATAATGTTTTTTGAATTATTCCACAGTTGCAGCATATGAGCGACATTAATACGAGTGTAACTACCAAAGTTTCACCAAGATTTTAATCAAAATTAATTCCGTGTCTATTCGTTAGGTGCGCCATCGTTCATAGGCTTTAACTTAATAACGTGCTCAAGGAGAAACGCACTCCTGTGCACTTAAGTGCCATGCTTGAAAACGCTTTAACACGCTCTCATAACGACGTTTTGCGAAAACAACAATACCTAATTGAATAATCTCGTTAAATTCGTCAAGATTCACTCTCACTTAATCCTACATTATTTGAGTTTTCCACGCTTGGAATTACTGAACCAAATAAAAAAATCGAGAAATTGCGATTCCACATGAACTCTGAAATGTAATGCATGTCTAATGAGAGTGGCGAGCGAAAGGCTCAAAATGGGATTCAGTCCGATAATCCTGCTCTCGTAAAGGCTCTCACAGAGTAATGTTGTTATTTAAACTTTTATTTCCCCGTGCACCATTATGTCAAAAAATTAGTTTTGCTTGGATCGCCGGATGTTTTGGTTGGACCGAAGAGCAATAAACTTGCGGTTATTCTGGGCGAGTGTAAAGTGAGTATCACTGAAACAATTGCCCCGACCGTTTTGTTGAAATGTAAGTTTTAACACTTGTTTCTGCTGTTTTGTTGCCAGTCTGCATTCGTCATTTTGAAAATGTTTTCAATGAGCGATAAATTCGTCAGATTCCATTTGGCTACATACGTACAGCGGGCAATGTTTGTTCAGCTGGCGGCCCTTCGAAACTCTGTCGAAAATAAATAGGTACAATTATTTATTCGGCACAGTATAATATGTTATAATCTGGTGGTTTTATTTGTACGAAAATTGATATTCGCAGGACAGGCTCATAATGTAACTTTTTGTCAGTTTACCCGTCGAACTAGGTAATATTGGCTTTTCATTAACGGGGTTCCGGTTTTTCCGCGTTTTGAATTACTGATTGTATTAATTGAATTGACATTTCCACGGCTCCAAATTTGCATCCATTTCGTATAGATACGGTTTTTTATTCAGCTTTTGTTTCAGCATTTCAATGACATTTTCAATATATTATCATCTATAACAGACATTTGTTAATCCATGTACCAGCAATATTTTGTGAGATTTTGTCGTAAAAAAATGTTTCAATATTTATTATTCTTTGAATATTGTGACCAACGACCAGGTGATGAGGGTCGATGTAAAACTATAGAAATTTTACGAAACTGACCTTACATGATGATCTGGTTTTGGGTCAAAAATATCGCCCTATTCGAGAACGGTCTCTCATTATGATAACGAAAAAATGACATTCCTTGTATTATCTTCTATTGGATAAATTAAATCACTTTTCGCCTTTTCACCCTTTTGATTTAATTTAACGACAGTACTGAATGATTTACCTACTAATCGATCTCCAACGCCTTCATTAGCGTTATTGCCAATCTCCCTCTCATCCACTTATCCATTGTCTTAAATGTGGACACGTGACGTCTAGATCAAATGGATATTTACGGCTTTGACATGATGAAATCATTTCGCCAAAACAACTTCTTGCAATATTTATGGCGATCCATAATTTGAGTGTAACGAATAGATCCAACTTTAAAGTTGTAAGACGTTATTACGTCATAATCGGGAGCAATTCATTACCGGCCTGCCGGAACAGTTATGAAAGCAATCGAGGAGCAATGAAGCGAGTCTACATCGGTTGTTAAACGGGGATTCTGCACCTTTTTTGTCTTTTTAACTCTGGAACGAAAAGGTGATTTTGTGCGCTGCAAATTAAATCGTTCTTCTCTCGTCGAAGGTCTTAAATTTAGCTTCATTGTTTTGGTAGTTAGCGATTCTCAGTTGCAGTTACTTATAATTATTATTTTAATAATAAATTTAGTGTTCAATTTTTAACTTTCCCTGACCTATTGCCGGTAACAACAAAGAGTTAAAATAATCGAAAAACAATCAACCGTTACATATTCGGAGTGAAATCAACAGGAGTTTCAAAACTGTCGTTTTTATTACAGTGTCTCAAACCGCGAATCTAACAAACAACGTTTTTTGAACGGGGCTTTTCCTTGCTTCACTCTTGATTTGTTGTTTCTTTGCCAATTCGACTCCAGTGGCGTTGTGGGTCAATTTTGACTTCCTCGAGGAAAGTGTGTCTAAATTGTGCATTATAAAAGACTGTTCAAACGCTTCCCCAAAACGCGACCTGCATTTTTCGACCTCCAATTTAAACACAAGTAGAGAATTGCTCGTAACGTGAAGTTCCAAACAACCCTCCTTGAATCACTTTAGCCGGGCAGAGAAATTTGACATTGATTTTAGTACCGTTATGCTTCTTGATGCTTTCTTTCGGCTTCGTGATTTCGGATCAAAACGCGGTATCATTTAAGGATCACGTTTCTAAGCTCTTTTGGAGGAGCGAGGGAACAAAATACGAGAAAGTAAGGATCTGTAGTACCTGAAACAGTATTAATAGAACAACAGCTAGAGCTGCTCACCATAAAAAATGTGCGTGTTTTTTTATTGTTGCCCTACAATCTGTATTAAGACCTCGACCTTTTCGCGTTGCAATCGACGAAAAATAGTTGTAATGTAGCTAACCCGTATATTGATCTCATTCATTAATACTTTTATTTGTTAAATAACTATAAATGTTAATCGATCTTCTCTGAATGCGATTATTGATTTAGTGAAAATGTGTATGTTATAACGCGTTTTGTATGAAATCTCCATTCAAGATTCGATTGTTATCCATTTCTGTACGTTTTTTGGCTGTAATTACACTTTTTTTATTCTGTCCCTGTAGTGCTTCTGCTGAAGACTCAAAAAGGTACCTTTTACGTTTTTTTACTATTCAGATTAAGCGACATTTAAAGAATTTAAGTTGCGCTTCATCCCCGAAGACTGAAGCTGTCTCCTGTAGGTCGTTGGCTTTTTCAACTTCTATTTCCAATATATTTATGTCAGTGACAAATAGCCCTGATTGCGTCTATCATGTTGGAATTCGGGGGTTGAGGTGTTGAAAAATTCAGTGTACATTTGCGGAAAGAAGAGAGTTTTGGACGTGAAAGTTGGCGTAGGCCCTGCGCCGGCCAATCAGAAAAGCGCAGCTTTGGCAGCAGGAACCGTAAGCTCCTGCTCCGGCTTTCAGTTCGGTTCAGTTGCGCGCAGTCCGGCAGCGTCGTTCGTTTGCACGTCCTCACAATCTTCACAAGTCCGTGATAGTCGTCGTTGAAATACGAGCAGGAAGATTTTCCGAAAATTAATTATGTGAACTAAACCCCTTCGGAGTTCGCAGGAGTGGGGATTATAGTGTGCTCAATACTAGATATCCATGGAACGCTCCTGCACTAAGGTCCTTTGGGACCGTTTGGAAGTGTAGTTAGTGCAAAAGGCACAATCTGGATAGAGTTCTGTTCCTACTTTGTTGTTTTGTTTTGTTGTATTAAGTTTTCTTAGAGAGTCTATCAATTGTTGCTACCCAGATTCGTTTTTTTTAGTAAATTCAAAAGGTGCGTAAGCTCAAACATAACGTACTAAAGCTGACACATTTGCATTAGTTAGAGGAAGTGTTTCTCGTTCTTAGAACACCGTTATGGTCAAACGTGGAACGACACCATCATGCGTTTCTTTTCTGTTCGGTTATTGAACTCTATCATGCAATTTGTTGGTATTTCGTGTAAAACTTACAAGAATAGTATTGATGTATTGTGAGAGGTACCGTTTGACATCGATTTGTGCCTCGAAGGGGCACAATAACCCTTTATTATAGTCGTCAATTAAATTGCTCCTTAGGGGTTGTTACAGGAACAATTCTCACCTAAGAACCAAGTTGATCGGATCGAATTAAATCGTAAAGAGCGTTGCTAGTGGAATAAGTAATTTGTATTAAGGAGTTGTTGGATAATCTTTTGATTGTCTCACTAAAAAAACGCAAAAGATTTTATGGTAGAGATGCCACGTAATTTGCTGCCAAAATATGATAAATGATTTGGTTAGTTTAAGCTTAAGATTTTTTCTGACTTTTGATGTATCCAAAAATAAGGTACATAACTGATGTGAGCTTAATTGCAAGTTACAGGTTATTCTAGGAGACTTGCTACAGGTTCAAACATCAAAACTTCGCAAATCAAATAAATGAGATATTCATGCAATTGCTCGGTTTATGTTTCTAATGCTTTTTGTTTGAAAATCACATCAATCACTGTTAAAAAGTAAATGATCTACACACCTACAGAGGTTATGAGTCACTACTTATGCTCAGTATTTAGCCATCTCTTGAGAATGCTAAGTAAAGTCAAAAGAAGGTAAAAATTTCGATGCCTACTATATAACATCGATCAAATAAACAATTTCTGCAAACTGCTTTGATGTGGCAATGACTAAAAACACAAAACTACTGAATCATCAAAAATTTACACTTTGCAGTCTAACGTGAATGCCAAATTGAGGTTTAGCCGATACTGCCACATCGTGGATATGAAGTAATTTCCGTGAATATCGATAAATTAGAAATTATTAGAGATTTTTGATTTGTGTTTAATAGGAATAACATTTTTCAGTGACCGTTCAAACGAAAGTATATTAAATACAACAATTGTAATATGTAAAAACCCTACTTGTCAATATCTTAGTTGAAAAAGTGGCCATTAGTTTAACTCAGGAGTGCGCAAAAGGTTTGCTTTAAACTAGATTTGTAAAACTGACCCTTAAAGTGTAGCTTTTCTTTTAATTTGGTCGATGTTGCGTCTTTCGTTGTTTTCAAAATATGGTAGGTATCGAAATTTTTCATCTTGCATATGAGTTGATTTAAAAAATCTTTCCATAAGTACTAATGGAAATTATTAGCGTAGAAATTAAACGCTCCTGAATTCCAGCATTTAACACTTTCGTAGGGTTTAAACGTGGGCAGAACAATAAATCGATTGTTGAGTCACTAGCCCGTTTAAGAGCATTTACATAGCAGACTGCGTTTCACCTACATAGCTACTGTTGGTCACTATTCAAAATCTTTTTAACGATTGGTAAAAAAAGGAGAAATAATAAATACTTTGAATTTGCATAATTGTTTTCCACTAAAACGACGTCTTTTAATTCAATAGAAAAATCTAATTGAGTCCGCTTGAGAATCTCCATCAGTTTGTCTCTAATTGGGGCTACAAGAGCCGCCTCCACTTTTACCCAAATTACCTTTTTGAAACGAAAGAATTCTCTTTAGGCACAAATTGAATTATTTTTAACTCGGTCAGTAAAAATGGGAAGCTTAATCTCTCTCGGCAGTGAAAACGACGTAAGGGTGGTGTCCATTAACTGCCTTGGCCCTTCCGCACTGCCGTTTCCTCGCAATTTACATTCAAATAATATTGTTGAGCACTCTGTCAGGCATTCATTGTCTGCCATATTCGCGTTGCCCTTGTCTTGGCCAGTCACTGTTTGAAATTCAAATGAGCCTGTCTTCCGGTTAAGCTCGGTCTACACGTAATCACTAATCCATGACCACATAAGATTCGAAAACAGACAGATGTTAAGTGTGGACGTTTGGAAGCTTGTTTGAGATTTTTCATCTACTACAACATGAATTCGCTTTTGCAACGCTCATCCGACAAGTTTTATTAAATTCGGGAAATGCAAAACCCATTTGGGAGGTTGCATTATTCCCTTAGGATACGAGTCCTGATTGGCACAGAAAATCGAGTTTGCAGCCTCCAGTAATAACATTGAATGCTAGTAGAGAGATAGCGATTGGTAATTGATTTTGTTTAGGGCCTCAAAGGTGTATTAAATTTCTGGTGGGGAAAAATAAGAGGATCGTCCATCAAGTCCTGCCATCCTTAAATTCAAAGCCATTATGATGAAATCGTGGATATGCCGCAAAAGTTTCCCTGCGGATTAGAGTTCTGGGCCTTCGCTTTTGTAGCCGTTAGCTTCTAGTTTCCGGCAGGATGCTTGTGGCCGCTTTTTCCTTAATTCGACCAACTTTTTAGGTTGATTTTTTTAATGTGGTTTAAAAAACTCAGCGAGTTAAACTTCGGAAAACAAAACGTTCTATTTATAGGGCTCATCTCGATAATTCTGATATCTTTATAATCCACTTGTGCGAGCTTATTTGTTTTCGAGTTTGGAACGTCTGGGTCCCGATGAAAGTTTCACGGACTTCAAATCGCTGAGTACCACCATGAAAACGTAACAAAAGCTCTTTAATGTCCACCGTGGGCGGCTGCTGAATAGTTATTAAGTTACCATATGATCTGTTGTTATTGATATTAGTGAGCTTAAGCAGATCGTTTCGACCTGACAAAGCAATTAAACAAATAAAAACTTAATTAAACGTGGCAGAAGTTGCGCGAAGGTCGTCGGTTTTTGTATGCCAAAATTGTTTTCGTATGTGCCTTTATGAACTTAGGAAAATGTGTCAGCTTTGGTAGAGAGTTATCGTAATAATTCTGTTAGACAGACGTGCCTTGAATAATTCAAAAGGAAAAATATCTGTGAAATTACGTAGTTACTTCAGTTAGACAGCGTCCTGGTTGGTTTGTGTTACAAAATTTAGGGATAGGACATACAGGATGTCCGGAAAAGGTGCACAAATATTTTGGGAGGCGATTTCTTAGATTAAAATAAGATGATTCTTCATCTTGAGCTACGGGGTGTTACAATTTCAGATTTTTTAAGGTTTTGCTTCAGAACTGCTTCAGTTTTTGAGATATCAAGTTGATATTTTATAACATGCTACTGTTGCCCCGAACGTTTTTTGTAAAAAATCTTTTTGCATTTTAAATTTACCGCCAAATTCTACGCATATTTCACATATAGAATCTTGGAAAAAAGATCGCTTTATCATATTTTTTCCAAGATGAAGGCAGCGAATTTTCTTAATTGAAATCCCGGTATTCTTTAGATTTGGGTCACCCGGTATAGAGACCCTCTTCGAGCAATTCGTTAACTATCAAGGCTGCTAATTAACTTATCGATAATGGTGCAATATAATTTTGCCTGAATTGTATGCGGCATCCGCGCGTTTGTGATCATTTTTATAATAAACGTATTCTTTTTCTTCTCGATTATACAGTGATCTCCAGGAACTGTTTTACCCTAGAAGTGTACGGGCAATTATGTGTGAGCATCCGTGCGGGAGCACCATAGCGAGAATGTTTTTTTTTTCTCTTTATGTGTTTATTATGCCGTTTCCCTCCTGCTTCCTAATTGGTCTGTTTCGCATTTCAAATGCTGAAATTGTCGCTTAAGAGCTTTTTTTAATTCCGAGCCCTTTGCGAATAATATTTGCCCGGGCAATAGCTTCCGCTCACAATGCCCTATGTTGCACGCTTCCAGCCCTATTATTAAATTTAAAGCCAAGTTGGTCTTTGCCTAGCGAATTTGAGGGTCTTTTTGGTGGATGTTAATTAATGCCTCAATAATTTAACGTCCTACGTTACAAGACAAACGTTGAGATCAAAACAGTTTTTCTTAAGTGATTAATCAAAAATTTCCCATTTCTCTGGAAAGCATCGTTTGATCCTGGGCCAGATAAAGGCGCTTGGTAACCGTCTGGATATGTTTTGATAAACACGTTGTAAGTTGGTTTTATGACAGAAAAGCCTGGACATTGGACGTGATTAAAGATATCTATAATTTAACCATAAGTCCAGGCGGGAGCGATCGTAAATTGCAGGGACTTTAATTTACTCGCTGGCCAGGCCTGCAATTAATTTGAAAGGAAAGGAGATGTTGCATAAGTTTGTATCTATGTAGTTTATCTGTTATAGATTTGTCAGGTGGATGAGATCTGCTCCCAGAAGCACCGTTCACTTTGTTGTGGACGTATATAAACTCGAACCTCTAGAGTATTTCAATCTTAAAGTTTCTCTTGGAGAACTACTGAACTAAACAAAATAATAAGCATGTGAGTAAATGTATTTCTCAACTTGGTAATGATAATCAAATAGAGTTATTCAAAGAGACAGGCTAAATTCCATAGGGCTGTTACAGTTCTTTGAATCGAGAATTCCCCTAGCGTCTACCCTTAAAATTCACATTTCCCAGAGTATTGTTTTACCCCATATCGCCAGAAGTGCGTCTGATTTAAATCTTAACTAAGAATGTTTTTGTTTTACTTTCGAAAGCAGGGGAAGAAGACCGTAGATATGATTGACAGGTCCAAAGAGAATATTTTTATCTGACGTGCCAAGGGGGTCATTATTAAAAAAGTTCTTCACTGGGGGTGTGTTAGTTAAACATAGAATTCTAATGAAGCCTATTGTTGGAGAGACGGAATGTGCGTCTGAAAAAGCCGCAACAGATATCGACCAAGTTGAGGAAAACTGCTCGGGTTTATCAAATATTCCAGGCGCGTATTTTCCAAAAGAAACCGCATTTGCTAGGCCGGACAGGAAGCTATAAACCATAATTTTGTATTTATAATCATCTTGTCAGGAAACCCAGAATTCCTGTCTGCTTGTTTTTTTTTTGTTGGTTTTGTTAACACAAATATTTGACTTTGAAATTTTTCGCTCGTTTATCTACACACCGCAAACCGATCAGGATGAAATAATGCAAGGTACCTTTGTCTTTTGTTACTAAAATTTATATACAACCCTCGTTTTTGTTGCAGTATTAACCAAGCATAATCCTTGCTAAGGCTGTGATTTATAGAATAAAAGGATTCTTCGCGGAAATATAAACTTTCTTACTTACTAAAGTGCCTTCACTACCAGAGCTTACAGCAATTACTTACTACATTACTCCCAAGTACAACTATCAAGGACCAAAAATTACTAGAATTTATTTATTATTAACAACATTAGAAACATAAACTACCGTGGTAAAATAAAGTATTGTGTGACGTTTGTTGGAGAAAGTGTTCGGTGTAGAGAAATACAGCCATAGAAATGGTAGTGCTGCAAGAGGATGGGGGTTCGCCTCTGCAGGCCCCGGCGGCCGCCCTTTTAGACCCTTTGGATTACAGGCAGGCCACACCCTGTCTGAAAATGATGCCGAAGCGGTTCATCAACATTCACAGTTGGCTGAGCCCTATTTGCCCCAAGGATCTCAAAATACAATTAGTAAGTAATATTGTCACTTGTATTAGGTGTAAAGTGGCGATTTTCGTGTTAGAGTTCAAACAATTTCGAATACAGAATAGCATATTCTCTTATTATATATCAGCTGCCATTAGCTGATATTTTATGACAATTGATGAAATGAATTCATTCTGCAATAAATTCTACCTTCGGAATAGGACGTGTGAAAGTAGTTTTTCTTCAAATATAAAAACCGTTGACACTGAACCGTGCAATTTCCATTATTGCTTTATGCCAATCAAATTTATATCGACAACCCAGGAACATTTTCATATTGCTAAAAATTAGAAACCATAACCCATTAGGATGATGCTACTCTTTACTATTCAACAATAACAAAACCATTTCTAGATAATTATTCTTACTGGTTTTAAGAAGGTTCGCCTTGGATGTTTGATATGGCCAAGGCTATATAACATCGTTTCTTCATTTCTGTAAAGGCCAAAAAATTACATCAGAGCTGAAGTTATGTGCGTGTTGTCCTCTGCTCGGCACTAAACAAAATTAAGCCCTTTTACAACCCCCAAAGAAAGCCTATTAAATCAAAATTGCTTTTAATTAAGTCGTTTTATTGTAACGCATTGGGATGACGTCAATGTGCTTATATGTGGGTTGATGTCAAGGGTAATTATGAACCCTTATGTTCACATAAAATAATTAAAGAATCTATTTAATCATAAAATTCTGGACAAAAGTGGCTCGTCCATGTTTTATTAACATGTTGAATATTAATCTAAATCAGAGTTAAATAGAATATTCGTAAAAAATCTCTTCCTTGTAGAGGGTTAAAAAATTCTTGACAATGGCGAAGGTGCCAGTTTTTGAAAATCTTTTTACGTCTATTAGAAAGTATTAAATAAATTGAAATCCGCTCTGATCGACTCAATTAAGGTCCTTGAGCCTTTTAAATTTAGCTTGGGGAGTTTTATTTTTGAGGCAGCTTCCAAGTTGCAAAAATAGTTATTATTGTGTGCCCATTATGTGTAATAATTTTTACTCTGGTGTAAAGCATCATTATGCCCGACGAGCTTTATCCCAACACTCAGCTAATCATTATTCACCTTTTACTGCCGGTTCACGTTGGGTATGTCAACACCCCGGAACCAATTACTTAGATATTCTCAATTTCCTGTGCATGAGTCGCCAATTTGGTCAGACATAAAAATGTTTGTCGCAAACTTAATTAGAGCGATTTCGAGCGAGGAAGAGGAGCAGTGGAAGGATCGAATTAGCTCTTTCAAAGTTCCCAATAAGTAAAATGGCGTTGATGTTTACTCGGCCATTTCAGGCATCGATCCGTTTGTCATACATTCATTGTTTCGAGTTCGGGAGACGTGTTTTGATGGTGCTTTTTAGACTGCAATGTTATGGAATGAAATTTGAGTAGGTGGTATTGTTTCCAATTGACTTGGAATGGTCTGTCCATTAACACACTGACGAAAGCCATACAGATGTTGATACATGACGGGCTTCTGGCTTCTGAGCGGATCTGCTTTATTTGCCACTGACGTACAGTTAAAAGCCCGATTATTTCGTTGAAAGCTGTGGAATTAATCCCAATTACGGAGATCGGCTGCCCAATCGCCGAATCGTCCCGGCAATGATTGCCAATTAAACTGGCTCACGACGGATAGTTGCAGCAGGAAATTGGTTTTGTGTTGACAAAACTATTCATTACTTAAGGAGCCTTAAATTCTCTTGGAACTTGTGAGGGTGTTTCGGAATACGTGCCCCGTCGTTTCGAAGGAAAGATTCAGCACTTAAATAAATATTTGATTTGAGAAAAAGCGTTCAATGTTTTAACCCGGCAAGACAGAAAAAGCTTTCTCCACACGCTAAGGCCGGTCCTTCGGCTAAGGTGTTTCATATTTATCCTAAAGGGCTATTAAATATCGAGTACTTCAAGGGATTTCAGTCACAGTATTTTTATTAGCGTTTGGTGAATTTTCTAGCAATTATTGTCTTGTTTTTTATTCATCTCCTCAAACGTTGCTTGCACATCGTTAGGCGCGTTCCCTGAGGCCTTCAGACTATTAGTGAGTAATGTCCGGAGTGCACGTTTCCGAAAGCAGGAGCCTGATTTATTAGATATGTGTTTATGGAAGGAATGTGCGCATTAAAAATTGGTTTGTCGCGTTGTAAACCCATCTTGAAAATGACGGTTCTCGTTATGTCATAAAATAAAGCGGTCCCAGGATGTAGCGCAGATGTCACGACGGAGATGAGTCGTAAATCATCCCCCCAAAGTGCTTCTAAAAATTTTAGGTTCGTCCGTAATCAAGGCCGAGATTTACGTTAATGCGTTTCGGATTCAATTTGAGGTTCGAGTCAGTCACTATTTTGATAAGAGATACGTTTCCCAAAACGTGAGTCATCTTAAAGATTATTGACTTGTTACGGATAAACATTACTCCCGTAGAGATATCTTTCCTGGATATTTTCGAGCAAAATTAGTTCCTCTCAGACTGTTCGGACAATTTCATTAAAGCTGTTGATTCCACTATGTATATCTACTGTAAATTGTAAATTTATGTTAATCTAATGTATAAACAGGTTTAGCATATCACGAATACACAGATCTGTACCTCTACACCATTTCGAATTATATGTCAAAGTGCCTACTTTCACTGATACTTTATCGATTTTATTATTTATGTGCAAAATAGTTTGACATAAAATTTGACGTTAAGTACGAACAGAATTCCTCGAAAATCGTGATGAACTGAAAAACGGGAACAGTGCAAGCGAATTCAAATATTAAAAAAATACCTCCCTGTAGATTTTCACAGTTACACGAAAGTTCGCAAACCCATGGTTCTTCAAATTTGACCTAAATATCTCGAAAACTGTAGGAGCTAGTAAGGATAAATGAAACTGGACTGGTATTTGAACATAAGGTTTGGCGGTGATATTGATAAAGTGGACCATCCTGTATATGAGCAATGGATGTCAATTATATGAAAAAATTAATATCTCTAGACTTTCCAGAAAGAAACTCACTTAACTTCTTTCCATTGCACTCTAGAAAACTCCAAATTGCATTGCATTTGCGAGAAAGAAAAAGAAACCATTCTATTAGAGATCCATAGAGCGTGGCCTTCTCCAACTCGGCCATTATCATGCGTTTCAAGTGACTTTCCGGAATTTATCTCCTTAATAAACGGCATTCAAGTTAAAAATGTCAGGGCATCAAAGCGGGTGGCTACATGGATAAATGTAGCGTCACACGCAACGTAATAAACGCGGCCTTTTAGGCCTGGGATCATGCACGTGGCACAACGCCATCTTGTCTACGTAAAATCCACTCGTTTATCATCATCTATTGTGCGTTGATAAGTCATTCAAAGTGCGTGATATAGTACGTCTATAAATTTCAGATCGTTTTCGGCTTTATCATTGTTACCTTATAAGCAGCAAAGCGAAAGTTATGTGGCTACAATGGATCAAAAGTTTGCCTAAAAATATACCCCCCAAAAGGGCAACTTTTCCTTTTTATTGTTTGCTCTTTGAATATTATGTTTAAAAGAAGGTTTTCTGTGATTAATTAGGCAACTTTCAAAGTGTTTATTTATTTATGCAATCAACTCCCGTTTATCCACCTCAAAGTTACAACGTGGTGGTAAGTGGAAATAATTGAAGTCTATTGTAGAAACCAATGGCGTGGAACGCTTATATAGCGAACTAATTAAAGCTGTCCGATGAGGCGTCCAATTTTCCCCTTTTAACGAGCTCATAAAAGTGCGAATTGTAAAATGGGTTTTCCTCGATTTTCCCGTTTAGCGGACGCCACTGCCTAGGAATGATGAATTGGTCCACCTCTTTCATAGCGTTTTAATTTGCCACCAGTATGCCGATTTGATAAAAGAGATTTTTCGTTGATTGTGCTCGAATTCGAAAACAACCCTCCCAAGAGGGGTCGAGGGGATTTAATTGAATTCGTTCGAACAGATGTTTGCAAAAAAGAACCAGAGACCGATGGAAACGCACAGAGCTGATGAGATTAATACACGCAGGACGACCGAGAGAAAAACTTAGTATCACAGAGAATTGGGTTTGGACTCGAATAAAGGGATCATAAAGAGCGATAGATTTACACGGAACATGATGGGAAACAAACCAACGCGAGCTTGCTACCAAATCTATACCTCAAAGGCATAATCACACGTGCCGCTTTACAGCATATATAACCAAGATTAAATATTTCAAAGCGCTATAAACGAAGTTTAAGGGGCCTGCCATTGCATCATTATCCAGAAGAGCATTTCCCGGGTTTAAATGTAATGCGCGGGACTGGACTGCCTCGTTGGACTATAAAACGAACGTCTGGGGCTCTATACATTGGGGATAAGCCGTTAAAATGGCGGTTAATATAACTCTGGAATATTAAAGATAAACGAGTGCATTTCAGCGAAACGTCGTATGAAATGGTTAGTTAGATAAGGAAACGATAAACTTTGGGATAGCCGCTCGGTTTTTTTTCTTGTCCCGATTTTATCTTTCGGGATAATCACTGCCTCGATGGAGGAAGAATCGAAGTAGTCGGAGACCAACCCTTTTACGTATTTTCGGGCACGATTAATTAAGTGGGCAAATTAGTTAATGGGGTAATTTTCCGGACCCTTTATGGCGAAAATAAATTAACTTTAGACATGCATACGCCTCGTATTTGGATCATGTCTGATACCCTGGGGCAAATTACATATTGTTGGGAGGGAAGGTTAAGGTTTTTGATTTTAAAGATTAAGGACTTTAGAAAATGTCATAATGTGTGCTTTTCTGTAAAGTTGACAATTGTAGACTTGACAATGTGGTAAGGGTAGGATTAAGAAAGGGCGATGTGCGGTGCAAGTTCTTTTATAATTATTTTATGACCGTGAACTTTTGTTGTGCCTTCGAGATTGTGGAATTAAACGTGACGTAAAAATACAAAGAATTAAAACACAAAAATAAAGTCTCCTACCGAACATTCGATTCAAACGTATCTTTTTCATAAAAATTGATATATTTTTCTCAGAAAACTATCGATCGTCGATTTAAATTATTATATCTGCCTAACGAGGCTCCCTATCAGTCACTAACTCAAACGAGCCCTTGTGTCCCCGCAGAGGCGATTTCTCAAACCAAAGCTAATTCATCCCCAAAGGACGTCTCCCGCACCCCACAGTCGGGCGACATCCTTTCTCTCCATCTCTCTCCATCTTTCTATCGTTCTCTCCCTTTTTTCTCTCTATCTTTATCGCTCTCTCCTTAACGTTCGTTTTGTTTTTTCATTTGTATTCCGCTAACTTTATATCAAAACATAATACATCTGGGTCGTTTACAAATGAGACGTTCGATTGTGCCCTATTTGTCGGCGGGAGTGTCTATTAGATTGACTGAAGCCTATGGAAACCGACCGGAGCGTCTCCGGCGCTAACACTCTGCAAATAGAGTCTTCTATATAGGTGTTTCATCAGAGCTGTAATAATAATGTTTTTGCCCATTGGCATCTACTAGTGCAAGTGGCACAAAAGCGGCTTTCGCGCCTTGCAATAACATGACAGCTTATCAATTCGTTGGAGCACAATGGAGAGACGGGACAAAGGACGATAAGAACTTCATGTACGAAGTTTTGTTGGAAACGCTGCTTTTGTTTGGTATTGGTTGTAACGTTACTTATTTTGAACTGTCACGGGAACACCCTGGGGCATTTGATGAGGGCATCCTTCCAAGTCTGCCCCCCCACGTGTTTCCCTGGCCGATTTTGAGGAAAATTCGAACATAAATTATCAGCCATATTACTCCGGGTGTTGCTTAATTTCACGTTTGAGGTTGGCGACGCTTTTTGGATGGGCGTAATGTTGTCGTCGTCTTGAGAGGCGTCTATTTTTCATACATTCAATCCAAACATTTAACATTTGAGTCGTGAAGTGAAATTGGAGCGGAGATAATGGGAGAAGTTTATAGTGGTCGTTTTTCACGCATGTTAAACATTCGGTCCTAACGTACGTAGGGGAAGAAACGCAAGGTCGGTCGCAATTCAGCATACGATATAAATGTTTAGTTGCGTATTGTATAAGACAACCAGTTTCAATTCAATCCTTTTGAGCATTCACCGGCAGCAGGTTATTGATCTGTGTTACGCAAATGTATCTACCAGAAATTAACGCATATTGATTTACGTTTTGTTTTTGTTTTTTTTAGGTAAGTGTCCCATCGACGCCCCTATGTTTGTAACCTGTAACAGTAAGTAGGGCCCTCTAGAAGTAAATCAATAATAGCCGACTTTATCCCCTATAAACCTGTTACGTTTTATTTTACCTTTAATGGCTACATATGGGAGATTCCGACTAGAAATAATACTCCTCGGGGAGTCACAACTAATAGGACTTAAACTGTGAAAATAAAGATTTGTACGTACTACCACCATGTGGAAACCATATTGGCTACCTTCCAACACATTATTATTAATTCTAAGCAAATTGAGATGGTTTGGCATCGTTAATGTATATTTGCATCTATGGAAAGTGGAGAATATAAGCATCGATCACCGTGATTCAGCCTATATTCATAATGAAATCTTGCTTCAGCTCAAGTGTGAATGGAATGAGAAACATTCGGAATAGTCGGTGCATTAAGAACAGAATGTAGAGGTACCCATTATGATTTCACTCGAAGTGGTATACTTCCGAGATATGGTACCTCTGATTAGTTAAATAGTAATTCTCAATTATCATTAGAAAGTAGAGATTCGAGAAGAGATTTGAGTTTCTCATCTAGTGCATGATTTTATGTATTTTGTTTCAGTGGAACTTGATAATTTTTTGTAGGTAAATTATAAAGGTAGTAGAAGGACGGGAAAATTAAAAAGAAATTACGGCTTTTGTGGACGAATTCAGTCAAATGAACGTGTTTGAATGCGGATATTAAACTTAATAAATGTACGTTTTTATCAAATGTCACCGGAAATAATCGGAATTTTGATAACATTAAACGTAATTCTATATTCGTCCTTGCGAATGGAATACTAACATATGTATTTTAACGTTTTCAAAATTCCCATAAGAACAATTACGGTGCCCGGAAAATCAATATGTGACAAAGCCCAAATTATTTGGATCAAGTTAACGCTAATATTGAAGTTCCAAACAAAAGTCAAAAAATATCGACTCGAGCAAGGCCGATAACGACGGCCTTGCTCAAGCTATTTTCATAAATGAAGCTCACATACCGATCCCAATGTCTTAAAAGCAATGAAATCCTGAAGGCTCAAGGACGACCTTTTAACCCCCATAGTCCTCCAGGTCAGCATAGCAGTCAAATATACTACCGAGGTCACAAAAGTTCCCGACAGGACACTCATCTAATTCCAAGCACTCTATCAATCGGTTCAAAACAACGGTCAATCTCATCAGAGGTTAATTGTCCTATTTTAGTCCGAATTGAGCCCGAATCATCATGTTCTTAATTTGAAGTAAAACACTAATTTCTCCAAAAAACGACATTCAAATACCTTTGAGAAGCCCGTGTGGCCACCGGTCTATAATTTTTTAGGAACTTAACATTTCTCTTTTTATTTAGTCGAATGATTTTGTTAATTTTAAAAGACTGTGGAAAGCGGCTACTTGTAAAAGAATTATTCACCAAGAAGATCAAAGAGCCCAAAATAAAGAGGATTATTCTTTTTAAGAGGACCCCCGCAGTATCAACAGGATCACTTAAAATCTTTTATTTTTTAATGTGTTTCTCATTAAAATGACAAACTCGTGTTTTTAAAATTCAAAGAAGTAAAAACCGCTTCCAATTTGGCCAGTGATGTGAATCGGACCGATATCAGAACGTTTTGACAGATTTTATTATTAGTTAAAAAAATATTAAAACTTTCTGCGATTTCTTTAGGATCCTCAATTAGATTGCAACATGCCGAAATGTGGCCAGAATTGTAGGTCTCTTCTATATCCCGTCCTAACCTCACCTCTTTCTCCCTTTAATAGTTAAAATATCAGCTCCCAATCACGAATTGTTTTTTCTAGTTTATGTAAAAATAAATTTGGTTGTAAAGTGCATTTTAGATTTTAATACCCGCAGTGGATTGTCTTTCGCATATGTGTATGATTACGGGAAGTGTTATTACAGTTAACGACATTATTTGTGGCATTTATAGTCTGACTCGTCTATTAGTGAAGTATAACCTTCTAGATGTTTGCAGACTTGCTTGCTAAGAGTACACCGTCAGAAAGCTTTTCGTTAATAAATCCCGAATTTGTGGCAAAAAACGCGAACTGGGTAGTCATCACCAAAATCAAGTCGAAAATCCAAAATCGGTTGTTTTAAAAACGTCACGATACAAATCTATGTAAACTTAAAATTTCGACTAAGGCCAATTGTTAAAATGATATTTAAAATCCTAAAGCAACCTCATGAAATTTAAGTCATCAGTATCCCCGTTCGATTACTTTGCCCAGGCCAAATATCTTTTTCATCTTCAGTGTTAAATTGAATTATTTTTAGCTTTGCTTTACCAATTATTTTCGTTTTAATAAGCCAATTGACTGATTTTAACTAGTCATTTGATTTAATGCTAAAATAATACACGATGTTCGATATGAATGCAGAATCCGTTATTTGCTTTTGGTGAAATGACTTTAAAGGCAGCAACGCAATGATTCTCGTACTGCCTCAAATTTCGGGTTTCACTCAAGCCAAAGAAATGCGGCATCATTCTTAAATGGTTCTTTCTCGTTCATGCCCTATTTACCTGGAAATCTTTAAAATCCGGCTACTCCCTCGGAACAAGACCCCCTTTCAAATTCCGATAAATAAGCCCTGGTCGCCCTTATTATTTCCGACCGAACGCTCCTCACAATATGCCATCAAATTATCATCCGATACGCCATTCGGCTTTGCATGCCGGGACGTCGTCTTCTACACGCCCTGGAAAAACTGGAATGGAATCAATTTTCCACAGTCTAACGGCCACGCGATTTCGAAGGTCGAAAAACAACTCGACATTTCGATTGGACCTGTTTGACCTTCTATTTTTGTATTATTCTCTTTTCGAAAAGTACTTTGAAAGTTTTATTCGAAGCCACTGGGTAAAGTAGGTGAACCTAAGCGTCCTCTTAGTTTAGGGACCACAATAGATTAATTCAGATACAATTTGCACGCAATCAATCGCGTTAATTTCCAGTTCCGACAAAGGAAGATCCTGGTTAATATCTGAGCAATTCCACTTGGCTTGTATCAGATAAATTTGCTAATCGAGGTTCGATGGGGTCTGTCGGAATTTCATTAGATTTGACTGGGCTCGGTTTGCTCGTTCAAAGTTTTTAAAATCGGAGTTTGCATTACGGATATGCAAAAATATGGAAATGTAGAGCGCCCACGGAATGTTATTAATAATAGTTGAAGAATCTTCAGATTGCGGAGATTTCGGGGACTCGTTGTTTTCTAGAGTTTTCTTATGAGAAAACACCGGTGTGGAAGTTAATTCTTTAAGTAATTGCACAGGACGGACGCCACTTACAAGGAACGGAGTGGGCCGCATTAAGATTAATGGGCTGACATCGTTTTTCCGACACCGCCGGTGAGGTAGATAAATTTACCAGCCTCTGTCAGAGTCATCTGTCTTCTTTTTAATTTTTCCATATTATACAACAATTTAATTAACACCTGCGTTGGCGACAATGAAACGGACCGGTGACCTATTGACCAAAGTTTGCAGCAAACTCTGACATAGCACCTGATCGCTAACGCGTTTCTATTCTACAACCGTTTTGCAACCACCACGTGTTGCATAAGACCTCATTTAAATAACTACACGTCCAGGGCCGGCACGGCAAAAACCTGCTTAATTGTCGGAAACAATATCCAATTGTAAGTACATTATCTCTTAGGGGTATTTGCCCTTGCAGGCTATTAATGAATTCCAAATGGGCGGAAATCCAGACGTAATAATAGGTAGTGGTCCCATGTGAACGAACTTGGTTGCATTAAGATTTCAAATTAAGATACTCGTGCTTCTTGTGCCGAAACTCCCGAGACGATTCTTCCTTTATTGGTGCCATATTTTTCCGGATGGTTTACTTAAGATTGTTTTTATTCTAGCACCAACAACAAACAACGGGATTAAGTTTTCTTCAAGATGAGCCCTTTTTTCTTTTTATTTTAAGTTAGTTCAGGGATTGTGATCATCGTCTTGAAACTTCTTTACCGTGCATTCGTCATCCGATGATAGGATCGTTCAAATCAAGTTTTTTCCATATCTTTTTTTACGCTCGGTTTCAAGGAATCCTAGTAATTTTAAAACTCCGCATCGTCGGAAAACGGATGCATTAGAAGGAATCGTAAAGGCTTATATGGTCTGACGTAGCTATAATTGGTTTAAATAAATGGTAAAATAAATAGAGATGTCGTACACTGAACATTTTCATATTCTAAACGACCTGTGCGTTACCACTAAAAATGAGAAGCAATGAAAACGAACAAAATTTGTTTTCATTATTTCCTGGAGTTGAGCATTTTTAACATTTTGTATCTATAATTCGAATGGCACAATTTATTTTTTATTCGTAATTTTGAAATCGATGGCCTTTTAAACCACGAACTGTAATTTGCAACAATTATTCCCGCATCATTTTCGGCAGATTTGAGTTTGCGTCTATTGAATCAATAACCGCTTACTACGTCATTGAGGAAGTAAGAATTTCGTGTTCAATTTTATCTTCGGCTGCATCTTTCCGGGGAGTTTTGGTGAAATTTGATTTTCCGATCGGAGTCTCAAAGCGGTGTTTTAATGAATAACAAATCAATTATTAACACCATATCGGTTGCAGTTTTTGCGATCCCAATGAGCCCTAAATTCCTTCCGCTTTAGCTATTGACCATTAACCGTGCCCCGTTTCCACCAATTACGAAATTCTACGCTCGTTTTTTGACTTAAAGTTCATTCGTTCAACTTTTCAAATATTTATCGATGAATGTGGTTACGTCTAGACAAGCCGATTCGACTTCAGTTGAAAAACAAAATTCCACGTTCGAATGATATGTGTGTGTGTATACGTATAAGAAACAAGGTGAGAAATTGGTTTCACAACGAGGATTGTTTTGTAATAATGTTGCCGTCTAAGTGTTTTATGTATTCCTCTCCGGATTCATAGATTTTACCGCTAAGTTGAGTTTTGGAAATATTGTTTGAGTCTCAGCAAGGGCCACGCCAGGTGGTATAAAACTGCACGCAAAATAAATTGCCATTTCCTGGTGGTCTCGCAGTAAGTACATGTTCCATTCGGTGACCACTGATGGCGCCTAGTCGATAATTCCCACAGAGATCCTTGAGGCCGAAATTGAAACAAAACCATCGTTTCAAACTTAAAAGAACGTCGGCCCCTATACATTACCAAGCCTCAAGCAACTTCCGAAAGTTCGTAGTTGAACTTAATGGGTAACATGAGCCAAATGGAAGTTTCCACACGCTCTCAGTCGGATTGCGCCTTATGGTCCCTAATTTTATCGCTTGTTTTCCTTGGTTCGATTGCCAATTATCCATACTTATTTGACGGTTGATTGGCCATTTGGAGAGGCATCGAGCGTGGCGATAAGCGCACGCCATTGCTAAGGAATGCCATCAATTTCGTTAATTAACCCGATTTCCGCGTTGACAGTTTTAATTTCGGCTCAGCCAGAAGCCAAAAAGTTTTACACTCGCGGCTCCTAATAATTCGCAAATTTCGATAACCGCGCCCATGGGAAATATAAATTCGGAGACGAACGGAAAAAGTCCCCGAACTTTGGGAACGAGCCTCAGTTGGAAACTCTAAATTATTGCGGATTGGGCTCAGTTACCGTACGTCACACAGGGCTGAAATTTATCGCCGCCCTAATTGATAAGTGCGGTGGTTATTTCGGCAGTAAACGCGCTTGGAAGTTAGTTTATGACGTCTGTCAACTTGGAAATGGCTGCTGATGAGATTACCGCCCGGGAAGTTCGTTAGAACTGAACATAGAGCCGTCATGTTTGCCCTGATATATCTCGTCATATGCTCTTATGGAAGTTTATGGTTCAGTGCTAATGGGCAGCGTCTAGATTTCATCACGGAAGCAAACAGAGGTCTCCAAATTTAATAGCGTTATCACATCCACTTATCAAGGAAAATAGCGAATGTCCATCTGGGTGGTTTTGAAGGGCGGCTGACCCTTTTCAGACCTATTTCAGTACAGCCCTCATGTGCAGGTTTGTGTTATTTTCTTGATCCGTTTCTCGTTTTCGCTCAAGCTTGCTTGGACTATCTGTCGGTACTATTCCTACGATCTAATAGAATTCACTAAGAGACCATCTAGTTTTAAAGCGAATTTATTCAAATCCTACACATGTGTGTCAACCTTGAAATACTGTTTGTTGTAAAAGCGTCACCCGACATAGTTGCCTCATATGGCGGTGATATGTCGAAATAAAAAAGGTCGTTTCCCAGAAAACCAGGCGATGATGATCGCTTCAGGCTAATATTTACAGAATTGGGACGTTAATTCCATATACGAGCTTTTCGAAAAGCAATCAAACTTACCCAATAAAAACTTTGTAATTTACTTGTTGACGTAATCGCGCGCGGGCTAACACCATCCAAGGGAGTAAAAAGTTTTTGTATTAAGCGAGTAACGCGGAAAACATGATATTTCAGATCAATCTCTCGAAAGTTGGCGTGAAGTTGCAGCCTCTTGGGGCAGCTCCCTTTTTACCTTCAAATTGCTGTAGATTTTTCGTGTGTGAGAGTCTCCGCAGTACAAATTTAATTCTAATTGAAAACTAGACCTTTTCAGCGATGGCACGAGCGTATATTACACGGGCCTCATGAATTATTAGAATTACGTGGGTGAGACCCCAATTCCCTCCTGTAAACTCACTTTTCGTAACCCAGCAGGAAAATGAATTTATTATGTTTAAACGGCCCTTGAAATTCAAAGGCTGGGTGTATAGGAATAAATGGAAAATGTCACTTCCACTATTTAAATTGCTGCATCGCTGACAAGATGGAAGATGTATTACGTGCTTGGGAAATAAAGATCTCGCCGGCAAGGCTAATTCAGCTAAGAAAAGTTCCACGAATCGTAATAAAAAATTATTGCAATTTTCGCTATACATTGGCTAATAGATCTTTGCAACTACATCGCAAACAACGAGGACATCACCACGTAAAGTGAACCAGGGAAAGAAGCGCGGACATGAAACTTCGAGTGTAACTCATACTCCAACTTTGTAATTAGATTTGCAAACTTTCAGTCTAAATAACTTCAATTAAAGCGAGGAGGGCTGCCGTGCAGTTAGGTGCCAATTGGTATGAGAGGCCGACAGAACTCACGAATCTCGCCATTTCTCTCTATTATTTCAGACTTGTTGAAGAAACATTTTTGAGCAGCGACATGCGAACTGTTTTAGAATGTTTGTCGTCGTGCAGTTAGTTTGCTGAAGCTAGAATTAGCTTCTTGGATAGAATTTAGGTAATTTAAAGGAGTTTCGGTGACAATTTGTTTTGTAGAATTTCAGCTATATGTACGTATAATATAAATACATATATATATATGTATGTATATGTGGTTTTCTGGGCACAAAGTAGTTGTCGGTGTTGTCGAATACGACGTTTAAACGCAGAATATCAATATAGGGAAATTTCTGAAAGGAGCGGAGATATTGAAAAACGCCCTCGCCGGTTTTTTTTTCCAAACTTGTGAAGGACTATTCTGGATTCAACGTCAAACAGACGCCACAGTAAAACGTCAGACAGTCGAAAAAGGCGGTCATAGTGCTGTTTCTAATCTGTACCGGTGCTCGAATTCGTAATTATCTAATAAACGCTCACGGAGAAATCTTCCTACACAAAGAGATTTTATTAAAGTCTGTTTGAGCATGCCTATACGAAAATGCCGCAATTTTTAATAAACGTGGAAATGCAGCATATTATCTGATAAAGAGTCGTGTTATCGATCTCTCCTAATTTCGATTCCATTCACACCTCACCCTGTGGTGCCCTTTTGACAGTGAAACATGAAATAAGGTCGCGTGCTATTCTGAAGAGAAAAGACGGTTTGCACTAACACGGTGGCATCCAATTTGTTGCCGTACAAATAACGTTTAAACATGCGAGCAAGTTTATTTGCGACGGATATCGCGTCAAACAAAGTGGTCGTTTTGTGTTTCGAGGCAAAGTGCCGTTCTCCCATCTAAGATTTTTAGGTTTATCCGTTTCCCCTCCCTTCGCTTTTCATTAATTTATGCGTGTCTGAGAATGTAGTTTCCAATCTCGATCGTTTGGGCGAATGTTGAAATACTGCAACCATCCAAATATGGGCCTCATACCTTTCGCCTGCAAAATATTAGTGTGCGTAAAAAGACTCATTGAGGCTCTTTATATTTAGACGATCAACGTATTTTCCTTTCATCTCGACTGGATTCTCGCAAAAGCGAATTTCATTTTTTCCCTTTTGCCCATCCGATTAGGGTTCTGCGCACTTTTCAATCCGAATTTTGCCCCCGTTTCTGGATGCAAATAAAAACGAGATAAGAAATCCTGCTTAGGGACACCTTAAAAAGGATTTAGGTTGTTTGGGGCCGTTTCGCTAGGCTTGTTCCCCGGGTTTATCGCCAAGATTATACCGAGAATGTTCAAAAGGAGATTCTGTTTTGAGAAGTTTCGCTCTTCAAACAGAGACGAAAAAAAAACTCGCAGAAACGACTTCCAATTATTCATACCGTCGACAACGTCTTATTATATTCTTCCATATAATACTGCAAGTGTAATTTAACGGCACTTGGCAGTTGTCGCTTTAATGGCACGCTACCCGATTTCCTGGCAAGATATCCTTACTTACAGCATTAAGCGAGTAATTAATCAAAATCGCTTAAAACCTCCCAGACCACAAGGGAATTTTTAGCTTGCAGCTTTCGCACTAATTAGGGAAGCAAACGCACCTAACGTGGTGAGCCATGGCAAACTTTGATATTTACCCCACTCAGTAAATTAACCCGACTCTTGTTGCCCATCCTCGGTCCCAGAATTTAAGCCCTAATTAGTCAATCTGGCCATTATTGATACCGGGTTTGTCCAAAGACAATAACTCACAGCTTCTCTAATATTATGTTTTACACATATGAGCATCACAGACGATACGAGTCCTCTGAAAGCTTTTTTAAAACCTTACGTATTCAACTGCACCTAAGTGCTCACAAAACAGAGAAAGGTTTATTCTTTTACGACAAAAGAAATGTCTGTGGCAAAAGTAGAAGCTGATGGGCTTCCTGTAATTAAAATAACATTGGCTTTTAACACGAAGACCGATTATGATTGATGTTTGTCGAACTGTTTATTGATCGATAATTGATTTTATTTTATTACATGTAGTCACCCAGACTTTCACCGGATCCCGCGCTTCACCACCACATATACTCCTCACATATTATGTTTAAGTGGAAAGTGGAAAGCATTAGAGGCATTAAACAAACCACAATCGTCCTCGCTCGAATGGAAAGCTTTAGAACCGCAAATATACAAGGATTTTTCGCTCATGTTAAGCGCCTCTTGCAATTCATAATTCTATACCGGGCCCTAATTCCTTTTTGCAGCCTCAATTTCCATGATGCTCAATTATATCCGTTTTGCATGCATGACGACACAAACGACGCTAATCTCTCTATGTACGAGGACGCATCAGTTTTCCTGAAACGTCGTAAAATTCAGGTCTTAAAAACGAGGACAAACAACTGAATTACTAACCAAGAAACGAAAGAGGGGCTAGGGTGGAAAAGGGGGATTCGTCTTCGCTAGATTGCGCTTAGCTCTTCCCTTTAAAAGGGTTTGTTTTTTGGCCAACCATGCAAGAAATAAAAAGCGTAATACTCCTTGTATCACCTTACTGAAGCGAAGACCTTGTTTTTGCCTTCTCGTTCTCTCTCCATTTCACGAAAACAACAAGTAGATGGATTGATTCCCTGTGGGTAGCAAAAATAAAGTACGTCCTTGGGAGATGTATGTCCCTAGTCCCCGGGGTGTTTTAATGACTGCGAAAGCTACTCATCCGCTCTAGGTAATGTGGTTTCGGCTCATCTTATTTGCGAGTGATTTTTTTCTCGAAAGGTTTCCGATCGAATGGATTAGGAAAGTAACGCTATCTCTGATGAAGTAGATCATCTAACGGAACCGAAAAGATCCGTTACCGGTTGGCAATTCTCGACAGTCTCAAATGACGATTATGCGGGTTGCGTACTTTGTTATTGGATACGACTTTAAATGGCATGTACGAAGACATTTCCATACATGCAGGAAGTCTCACGAGACTATTTAGGTCCCAGCTTTGCCTACATCTGTAAGGATCGCTCACGAGGTTTTTGTTCAAATGAAAAGTGCCACTTGACCGGAACAGAGAATTAAACTTTTAGTCTTGATTTTAATAAGTCAAAAGTATGTCCAATGCAAAAACCGGCTATTAAAGTTGTTTTGTGGCGGTTGGAACTGCAGGATATTTTTCTCTAACTTTGTCATTCATCTGCAGTTTCAACGCTAAATTACGCCTGCTTTGAGTCCGAAGACTGTTATTTTCATTTCAAGTTGCATCCGAGTTAATGGGAGTGATTAACGAGAAAACTCCATAAAGACGAAATCTGTGGAAATGACCGGCATTGAGATAAATTTTTAGACTAGAATCCTGGAGTTTTGTTTGTTCCACAGTTTAATAAATCATCCGTTAATGCTACAGTAAGTAGCATGTGAAATAAAACACTGGTATTTAGTAATAATTAAAAAGGGCAACGGTCGCTTTCTACCCCATAACAATGCACTCGTCTCTACCGATCTCATCTCTAATGCTGATTTAATCGAAACTCAATTTTTTGAGGTGACGCAGGTTTCTCAACAATCGAAAGAGATAGAATTAAAACAGAAACAAGTACAATAACCATCAGAAATTGGTTCATACCCAAAGGTTCACTTTAAAAACGGACGTCTTATTTCTGGTTTGTTCCAACAGGAAGAAAAATAATTCCCGATCGTCAGGAATGTGCGCAAGAAATCCCAATCGGTGCGTTCGCATATTTCTAATTGGTTCTAACGGTCCGGAATCGGTTGACGTCTTTGTTGGAACAGATGCTACGTCACTGATCAAGGACTTTTAAGTTTGGGTTGAGAAGCGGACTCAAAGATGGCGCCCGCTGACTTTATAATTTCCTTCAAGGTGACTCATCTCCCTGTGATGGAAGATGACGCCTCTTGGCAGTGGCATGTGAAATATTAACGACAAGATTTGTTTGAGCTTAAAGCATGCGGGAATGACAGTGAAAAGAGAAAAGAAAAATAATAATAAGAGAACCGAGATGGAAAAAGGCTGAAATTATTCTAATATGTTTGGGAGTCGATCATGTGCAAGTGGATCGAACACATTTTTTTGTTTTTGTCTATTATAGACCATGCATAATTCTATGAAGAAATTCTACTGCGATCGTAGGAGTTGCCCTTACGTAAGTTCCTGCAAAAAGGCCTTTTTTGCTGCGCTATGAATGTTACGATAGATCAATTACCAGGCAACCTTCGCTTTGGCTCGTGCCACGTGCTTGCCGTTTTCATGCGCATTCAACATTCAATTCCTCGTTGCATTGAGGATAAGAAATGCATGCCATGCGCAACGCATCTACTGAATGCACCAAGTCAAACTGGAGGCAGTTTAGGCTTTAAGGTTTGACGTTGACATTGACAGAAATGATTCTGTAACCAGCCAGCACCGATTGTTGACTTACGTTGATGGTAGCAGCTTTATATCTCATTTCCCAGATGTAGTTGCAGAAATCCTACCTGTGGCGTATGTTGAAAGTATTCTGGAGTTTGATAGCTGTTGATGTTGTTCCGTTGGAAATTGGATGTTTGTCATGGAAATGTGATTCAGGAAATATACCCTTTGAGCTCCAGGTTTTCAATTTGAGCTAAATTAAATTCGTCGAAGCATATAGTTTTTGCCTAATATCTAGATCCAATCGGAGTGGAACAATTCTCAGCGATAGCGTTGGCATTGCCGTTAATGAAACTTCGGTGCCCGGTCGGTTTGCCAGGATTTTTCCCGCTTCCATAATAGACGGGTCCGATGGAGCGAGAAGCCCCACGTTCCAAAACAATCGTTTTGTTGTTGGTTAATTAAATTCTGCATTGAGGGCAAGCTTTGACGGGTCGCTCGTCGTCTTCATATACGGACTGTTTACAGTAATAAATTCTGAAGAACGGTCTATGCGGAGGTCGTTGTGCCACATATGAAAGGAAGCTAAACAGTTACGTTGGCTGAATCTGGTTTCTTGACGATTTTACGACAATTATCACGACTGATCGATAAAATCACGTAACTGTTGCCCCAGTGAACTTGAGTGCGAGTACGTTGACCGGATCCGCGAGTTGTTGAGAGACCGGTCCCGATGATGGTTCCAGTTATTTTTTTATCCGCCTGGCTGACCCAAAAAGCCTTCCGAATTCCGAATTCTTAGTGAAGATTTAAATTCGAGGTGATGCAACCACCGCGACTCGGCATGCTGAGCACTGAAGTTCTTCGTTTCGCTTCATGCGCTTCGACCAAGTTCACTGACAGGCCAAGTTCAAGCCCGAATCTGGTCGACGACCCGCTATTGTTTCTACCACGTGAAAACTGCTCGTGTTTCTTAATAAGCTTGAAATTTAAATTAGTTTGAATTGTGCAAGTTTTATTTTAGTTTCGAATTTCACGCCTTTATCAGAGTACGGAAAACTAGCGTGAAAGCCTCATTTGTAGGAGCACCACATTTTGTCACGCCCATACTCACTAATAGCCCACATGATTACTTTTGGCACGTTCCTGCACGTAAAATTGAATTCACAGTAAAAATCTATTAGAGCAACGAGGTCATTTCTTCAGCTCCTCCGTGGTTACACGATGTTCTAGTAACGGTACACTTTGTTAGCGGCCAGCGCGTTATTTATTTTTCAAATAAGGAGCATAAGAAGTCGTTGACATGGCCATTCTGCACAAGGCTTTCTAAATTACAAAATAATGAATGCGCGGTTCAAATGTTTCAAGCGTAATTAATTAAATCCAGCGCATGTATCGTGATCATTTTTAATGGTCATTAATTCGGTTTTAACCCAAGAGCCGAGTACGCGGCTACCGTGACCTCCAAGTTGATCTATCGATCCCTGCAGCCCTAAATAAGGTTTACCTCGAGGATAATTAAGCCTAAAAGCTCCCTTTCCATGCGGTCAAGCCGAAAAGAAATCGCGGCCAGTCGCTATGCTAGTTAACGCTGTTAAGTTGATAGGCGGACGAGCCCCACCCATCTTCTTTCTTGCCCTATTTTTGACAAACTGGGCGTGTGCTGTTGGTGATGGAACGATTAGGGTCAATTAATTCTCGCTTCTCTTCCGTTAAGTAAATTTCTAAATAAATACCTCCAGCTTTTACTAACGGTGCGCTGTCTCAAAACTGCTTAGAGGACATCGTCAATTAGTTTTCTCAATTACCTTTTTTTTTAGATAAAGCACTGGGGCCACCCGTGTACGTTCGGTAAATGAGATGTAATTAGATTTTGCTGGAGGCTTTCTGATGGCGCGGTCATTGTCAGACACGATGAATGGATCCATTCTTATCTATAGAGGAAGCGCACGTTCTGACCGCGGCTTCAAAGACTCGTTCGCGAGGAATTTTATTTTAACTACAAAGCAGGGACTAATGTCCTTTCTATTGAAACTCAAACCAAGAAATGCTGTAGCCAGGTAACTAGTGTGTGAGACCTTTACGCGTGTTGCATATAATCAGCGGCGGTCTTGACTGGAACTGATATTACTACCATCTCAAATTTCTCCCTTTCATGTGGCGTCCATTAAGCTCTTCAAATCAAAAAACTGAACTTGCCCTATGGCTGTATTCGCGTATGTAATGCAGCAATGTCGACGGATTTAATGAGGTTTTGCGGCAGGTGTCCGCGAGCTGCGGTGCGATGAGCGTTGCACCAAAAATCGGTTATTAGTTATGTCCATTTTACATTTCCCTCGCCCGCGGCATTAAATTTACTTATTCAAACAATGACTCAATTGCTTAATCAAACATATTAGCCTCGTCGTGTGGGTAATGTGTGGCATTTCTTAGAGAATTAACCAATTGAAAACAATGCCACTGCGAAGGAAAAAACAAAAAGCCATTGTCCTTTACGGTTTGCTCGTCAAAGTGAGCGAGCAAAAGTAGCTTTTCCTAGTTGTGTTGCAACGATTAGTGTTGGTACGATACGCTCACGAGTTTTGCGCAAATCTTCAAGAATTTGTCAATTTAATTGAAAATAAGAAAGCGTTTTAAATGAAATTGAAACGTCTTCCGTCTGATGGTTGTCAATTTCGTTCACCATTAGGTCAAGAAACTCCTTGTGGAGGTCTTATTAAGTAATAGGGGAATGTTTGTCGGCAGTTTAGTTCTAATTATTTTATAGCAAAGTCAATATAATCTTAGATTTTCTTTTGAAGCCTGATTGTAAGCGGAAAATTACGTACACCCCGTTTACTGAGACTTAACCCATCGAAATTTCATGAGTTAGAAAGTTATCGAGGACGTCGAACAATGTTGGAAAGGTGTCGAAACTCGGCGTGTTGCTGGATAATGACTTGTTTGTATGCAATAGCCACGTTATAATCAAACGTTTAACGGTTGCGGCAGCGCCCCTAAGTAATACACCCTGGTTTACCTATAGAAAAGTGGCTAATTAGCGGTAGAACCTTGCGAAGCCCGTTTTGGAAAGGGAAAACCACCTAGATTAATAACAAGCCATGAACCATCATTAAGTTTTTCTAGTGCTAACACACATTCATGAGCATGGCTGCAGGAAATAAAAGTACAACTAGTGCAAGCCACCTCGGCCTGTGAAATCGGTCGATGGTTAGACAAATATCTGTATAACCCAGATTAGGAGACCTGAACGTGCTTTGCGTTATTGCAAAGGTAAAGTAACACTAACATACATTTCTATCTCGCGGGAAACTTGGTGTCTGTTTTGCAAGTCGCGACGTTGATCAACCGGAAAATTGTTGCGTTTAGTTTAAATACAAGACCTGCATTTTTTGCAACAATTTGGACGTTTGGGTTGATATTATGAACTGATAGTACGAAATCTTGGCCTTCTACAGGGTTAATTTTATAGTTTTTGAACTCTGCTAAACCAAATCTCTGAAATTCTATATTACTGATTAAGTATGTCTGATGCGAAGTGCTAAAGTAATAGAAAGCATTTTGTAAAATACGTTGTCAGATACTTTTGTTTGCAATATTAAAACGTTTCCTCTTTCCCTTTATTACAGCAGCTCTTCCGATCTCAACAAACTCAAGCGGCAACACCCGGAGCCGCAGCACAATTGCAACTTTTACAGCAACAACAACAGCAACAATACCTTGCAGCTGCGCAGCAACAACAAGCTGCGGCCGCTGCGTTTACGCAGCAGGGGCCCTACGTATTGAATGCGCAACAAGTGAGTTTATAGTTAAATGGCTTTGAATGCCATTGTCCGAGTTGTTGTCACCTGATTTAAGCTTTTTTCTGGCTTAGATAAGTTTCTCAGTAAGCACTCAAAAGAGCCTCAAATTTGCCTCTTCCTCAAAATTTAATTGTTTAGTGAACATTATCAGCATCTTAGATTATTGATCTTGTTGTTACCTAAAAAAATCTTAATAGCTAATCGTTTTAGGCTGAACCCTATTTGATAACCGCCGGAGTTCCTGCACAGTATTACGGAGTGGGACCTTGGGTGTATCCAGCTCCTCCAGCGAATTTAGCCGCTCTTCAGCAGGGTGCGAGTAATGGAGCTAGAAGACCTTTGACACCCAACGGAACTAATGAGGCGCAACAGCAAGTTCAGGTAAGACTAAGGGTTGTTTTTGTGAATTATTAAATAGTCATTTCATTGTATAATATAAATTATACATATATTTTGTGTCGTGCACTCGGCAGGGTTTTAATATTTTAATGCTAACGTATTTTAAATTTTGAACTAGACAATAGCAATAACAGTAATTTTAGTTTGGTGGCGTTTGATTAATGGAGGGGGAGGTTAATTGTGACGACGCTTTTATCATGTTATTATTTCGAGGCGGATGAATATTTGCACCCTTAAAAGCATCGTTATTAATATCGCGCCAATAAAAATTGATGCGGACGGGGAACACCGATGAAATGACCGCCTGAAATGTTCGTGTTTGTGTCACGTAGTTTTTAACACCCTCACAACACGCGGTGTTAACCCGAATAACTTCAATTACAGCGCATATCTATGGCTGAATTTTATTGAATCTTCCGAACATACTGGAATTGATTGAGTTATTGATCTACTTCATATTCATTTTTTTAATGTAAATAGTGAAATATTTGTAAAATAAATATCAAATGTATTGAACATTAATTTCGATAAATATCAAATTGCGTTCAAATGTGCTACAACAACAAATATAGATAAATATTGTGTTCGCCATATTTTCAAGAACCCTTCTGTCTGACCTAAAACATTTTTTGTAAACTCAGCGTTAGTATAAAACAAAATAATACACAGTACACATCCATTAGACGTTATTACAACGTCCGTTAACGTTTTCCAGTAAACACTTGTGCTCTTTTATATCAACCGCCACTGTTGTATCATTTTCTATCTATAACAAAAATATTAATATTATTGAATGAACATAGTTACAGTTATAATACAAACACAAAGATGCAAAAACCGCCGTTGTACATTAGTTTGTACATAACAATTTTGTATTACAGCCGGGAGTGCCCGCGGGTGGTTACATCGTCCCGGCCTACTACGAACAAGGGGGGGCACCCATCTTGGTGGCCCAAGGGGCAGCTGCGGCTGCCCTTCGCAATGGCCACGCGCCCCCTATGCGCCTGGTCAGTCCTGCTGCCCCTGTTTTAGTGCCACCTCCGGGCGGTGCTCCCGGCCGGGCGGCACAAGGGGCGGCCGCCAGTTTATATGGGGCGGCAGCAGGTGCCCAAGGGCTTTATGGGGCGGCCGCAGCTGGTGTTAGTACTTCCGTCAATGGGACCACTCTTGGAGGTAATTTGTTTAATATATTATTTGTTAGTTATATTATTGGGGAAGGGTTATTTAAAATGTGTATATGTATAAATAAATGGTGATGTGAATAAATTTTTAATGTTTGGTTGCTGCTATGAAATATCCATTGAGTTTTCGCACACAATAATTTGTCTTTTTACTACTACTTTTTATTTCTACCATTATCGCTTTGACTGAAACATAGAATTTATCTACAACCCCAATCTATTTAAAGTCGAAATAATTCCGTAGTCGTATTTCCCGCTAATTTTAGTTCGGTTTGTTTAACAAGTTGTCGATTACCGTGCGTCCCACCCACACTCTTTTCCGATAAAATTCCTCGACTCGACATTTCGAAATAATAAGCCATTGAAAAGCCCACTTCACACCGCTCTTAATTATGTTGTAACCCTTGGGAATCGCCTCAAATATGTAAATAATCTTCTATATTCAATATATCTTTTACATTCAAGCATACGCCATTTAAATTGCCATTGTCTAGGTGAATTAATCAGAGAAAAGTAAATTCAATTCTGCAAAATTAATAATGTCTTTTATACAGAATTTTTATCCGAGCCATTAATTTCGGTCTTCAAATTGGTTTTTTCTGTGGATAAACCATTAAGGCTCCGCTCGCTCAGTAATAACCAACCATTGTCCCCTAAATTAAATTTAAAAACGAGGAAATTTCCTGACGAAGTTCATTCTCAGTTCAAAATTTTGTACATAACAGATGTAAATAGACATAACTATCTTCACGTATTTGGTTTATCGTTAATTCAATTATGAAACCTAATGATCAATTTCTCCGAGTTTTTGGAATTAATTTGCATCCAAAGTAGGTCGTTCCACTGAAACCTATGTTTGTCACGATGGAAATGAAACATTCGCAACATTAACCGCTGATGTAGAAACCCAAGTATGTTAATATATACGTAATGAGTTTATCGAGCGATTACAAACAATCGATTCCCATATGTTTGTCTCGAATTTGTCGTGAAAAATTCCCTATAACATGTTGTAATAAGACCCAAGCTAAACAAATTTCCTAATCAAAGTTAATGCAGCCGAGGGTATTTCTCATTGTCAGATGTTTGTTTTACTTCTTTATGCAAATCGAGTTGGGGCTTCCGGTTTTTGTTTGTTTATTATAAGTTCTTCCTCGAGTCGGCGTGGGAATGTTGATTCTCCTATCTCGGAAGGTGTTTGCATATTATGTAAAAAAGTACACAAAACTAACTAAAACAAGCCTTTACAAACACTCACCCAATTTCTTTTCGAGGCAACTTTGACATTCGCGTCAATTTTGCCCTCACCCATCATTTCACCGCTAACCAAAACTAACCGTTGCAATAACAGGCGTGGCACAGGGCGTGGCCGGTTCAGCCCTGTTCCCCGCGCTTCCCCCATCAGCCGCCCCGTTCGGCGGTTCATCGCAGTTAGGAGCGATCGGCTCGACTGCGCAGCAGCAGCAGCAACAGGCCACGTCACAGCTTCATTCAGGTAACCTCACACTCATGCTATTGCTTCACCTGTATTGTAAGTGATTATTTTCTTCACTGTATATAATAGCTAAATGAAGGTATAGGCGAACTGTCTTATCTGGTGGGTGCACGGTGTGCGCTAATCATTATAATGCCAATAGCAACCAATCATACATGCACCAAGCTGAAAAACACGAACCCTGTCATTAAATATGGAATTAATCTTCGACTGTGGTCATATCTCGTCAATGTTTGGAGATGGTGCTTGAAAAAAAATTTAATGTGAAAGTCAGTCATAAAACGTTGAAAATTCGAAGCAAACATCAGTAGCGATCATAAACTGGTTTCAAGAATGTGCAACTTAATCATTAAAATAATTATGTTTATCCTGGATGGCTGCAGTACTAAAGATTTGGCTCAAAATTTAAATTTGTAACTTTCGGCGTTTATAAGAATAGTAGATGTTCTCCGAATTGAAATTTCTCGGGTTTGTTTTTTCAGCTTTTTTCCCTTCCTCATATTTTCGTTAGGTCGCCGTACAATCGCGGCGTCCGTTTAAAAAAAGAACGGCCATTTCGAAAGCGCACCAGACGGCATTTGAATGAAATATCGCATTACTCCCCCGGGGACGGAGACATTTTGCCTGACATAAAGGCCGGGGAAACTTTGTAGCTCAATATCGACTCGGATGGATAAAACCCCCCGATTATATAAAGCGTTTTAAGCTTTGTATGTACATCAGAAAAATTTTACACCCTAACATTTAATAGTCCAAACAAAATGCAGCCAATTCTACAATTTTCATTGGTGAACAGCCTTCTAATCGGACATATTTTTAAGAACGTGCTTAATTCGTTTCTTACGAGCCTAAAAGTTGATTTTGTGACATTGTACGGCATTCAGGACAAGGTTTATTTCCCTTGTAAATCTTTTTATAGTCAGTTTTAACGCTAGGTTTTAATAGTTTCGTTTCAGTCTGACGAATTTCGCATAGCTCTACAATTTCACAACTTTTATAACATTTTAAATCAATTTAAAAAATGTTGCAGGCCTGGGCTTAAATACGACTACCACGGGACGACGGGATTCTTTCGACCGAAATACCTCAGCCTTTTCACCATCTTTGGACTACCGTCAAAAATGGAATACCCCGTACAACATTGGGAGTAGTCCGAGTCCGTTGACAGGAGGCAATTTAACACCTCCACCTGCAGCCCCGTTGCAATTGGGCGGATTGGTTAATTCGAGGGTTCTTTCGGCGGCGCCTGGCGCTGAGGCCAAATACCGCAACTCTATGGCGGCAGGATTAAATGCCACCACCATGTTTGGCTCCACAAATTCCTTATTTACTAAGATTAATTCTTCGTTAACTGCAGTACCTAGTGCTTTGGATAAGACTCCCCAGGGTCGATCTAGGTATGATTTATGATGTCATAGATATCTCTATTATCTCTAAGAGGTGGTTTACTCTTTGGTTTTAATAGATCGTTGAGTAGGTTTAGGATATTAAAAAAAAATAGCTTATTATTTTGAATCTACCAATGTTTCGGTGAAAAAGTTGTAAGGGTGAAAGATCTTTTAGAGACATTATTAAAGAATATTTCTATTGCTAATCTAATATTATACCTAGCACGTGTGAAAGTGTCTTTACCGCACTTGATTTCTAGCTGAATGACGCGAAGCAAAACTGCAATCAATGTGCGGTAAAGTAACAGTTTCCATACTTAGGTAAATAACTTTTGATATCAATGATTTTTGATAAATCTGTTTTGCCAATAGGTTACTAGAAGACTTCCGGAACAACCGGTATCCTAATTTACAGCTTAGAGATCTCGCAAATCACATAGTGGAATTTTCACAAGATCAGCATGGATCTCGATTCATTCAACAAAAGCTTGAACGAGCGACTGCTGCCGAAAAGCAGATGGTGTTCAATGAAATATTATCCGCTGCTTATAATTTGATGACCGACGTATTCGGAAACTATGTGATTCAAAAGTTTTTCGAATTCGGAACTAGCGAACAAAAGACGACTTTGGCGCAAAAAGTCAGGTGAGATCATAGCACATATGTCTTGAAAATTAAAAATAATAAAGAACGAACAGGAAACACACATTTCTGTATTTGATTTAGTTCATTTTTGAGCATAAATTGCGCTGCTCATACTTGGCAGAGTTCAGTCAATCTTGTAGAGGCAATTGTTTTCACCATTACATCAAGACAATGTCTGATTAGAGTCTTCTGATTCTTATTTAAAAATAACTTTATTTTAGGGGTCACGTGTTGCCGCTCGCTTTGCAAATGTATGGGTGTAGAGTAATACAAAAGGCCTTGGAATCCATCCCTCCCGAACAACAGCAAGAAATTGTCAGGGAATTAGATGGGCATGTCTTAAAGTGCGTGAAAGATCAGAATGGCAATCATGTGGTGCAGAAGTGTATCGAGTGCGTAGATCCGAGCGCTTTACAGGTAATGTTTATGATCTAATGATTAGGAGTTCTCGTTTCAACTAACGAAGACATTCCAGTTCATCATTTCCTCATTCTCCAACCAAGTCTACAACCTGTCCACACACCCATACGGTTGTCGAGTAATCCAACGTATCTTGGAACATTGCACACCTGATCAAACCTCTCCGATTTTGGCCGAGTTACATCAGCATACCGATCAGCTAATACAGGACCAGTTCGGAAACTACGTCATACAGCACGTTTTAGGTCAGTACGATGTGATTTATTTCCATAGAGATTTGACTATTTGGTATTTTGTTTGAAATAGAACATGGCAAGCCGGAAGATAAGTCTCAGTTAATAACCAGCGTGCGAGGTAAAGTGTTGGTGTTGAGCCAGCACAAATTTGCCAGCAATGTGGTTGAGAAATGCGTCACTCATGCCACTCGTGCCGAGAGAGCTTTGTTGATTGAGGAAGTTTGTGGATTTAACGATAAGTAAGTATTTCAGTACTAGTTGCAGATAGTAGTTTATTTCTGAATATTGTCCTTTTTAGTATAATTTGATCAGTTACCTTGTATTTTAGTGTGTTTTTCTCTTTTTTATTCAAAGAAATGCATATTCTTTTTTCTCCTACCTTTAGCGCATTACACGTAATGATGAAAGACCAGTACGCTAACTACGTCGTCCAGAAAATGATCGACGTGAGCGAGCCGACGCAGCGCAAAGTGCTGATGCACAAAATCAGACCGCATTTGAATTCGTTGCGTAAGTACACCTACGGCAAGCACATCATCGCGAAGCTGGAAAAGTACTTCATGAAGGCTCCCGGCACCATCGGATCCATTGGCGGCGAGTTGGGACCCATCGGCCCGCCGACCAACGGCGTTTTGTAAAACGCCCATTTCCAGTATTCTTTATGTTTTTAACGTTTTTTTTTTTTTTTTTTGGGATTGTTCCGGATGTCCTCTTCACCCTTTCGGTTTGTTATGGTGTCGTGGTAATCCGGAACAAACGTTGTCCGTTCATCTTGAAGAGTGATGATTTTTTTTTTACATTAATCGTAGTTTAAGGTTTAACTGTTTATTTTCAGCTGCGTCCGAATTTGATTTTTTTTACCTGTTTGTGGCGCGGCCGTCGTTATTTTACGTTGTATTATATATAACTGGAACTAATTATTTATGAGTTGGCGTGCGCGCCCAAGTTTTAGGTTCGAATAGGTTTCTGCTAGGAATCCACTAATTAGGTTTACGTTCTTTCGACTGCTTTTAGACGTTTTTAGGTCGTTTCGTAGATGACGTTTTATTTTGTTTCCTAGCCGAGCTCCCCGGTATAATTATTATGTGTTTTGTAGTCGATGATTGAAGGTGTACAGGGCAGAGATGCATGTATTATTGGCTAAGTAAGTCGCAAACATTTAATTAATTTTGGTTCATTTACAAACTGTGCTTTAGAAAGACTTTTTTTGCAGCGAAGAAATTTTTTTTGTGGGCAGATTTTTCCTTTTTTTTTCAAATATTTGGAGGGGTTTGGGAAGATAAGGATTAATATTTCGTAATTATGTTGCAGTTTAGAAGTGAATATTATTCAAAACTTCAAGCCTTCTATTTATCGAATATGGTTTCTTATCATTTCTTTCTCTCCAGGCTATTTGCGAGACATTAAAACAGTTTTTTTGCACTGTTTGTTCTTTCTCAAACGGAACACGACACTACTTATTTGAAATTAGGTATGGACATAAATCGACTTGAACTTGGATTATTATAAAGTATACAAAAGCATTATTATTTTCAAATTTAACGGACTATAATCTTATCAAAGATCTTGATTATGATCTGAAGCTGAACTATTCCCTTCACAGTGATGGCGGAGGTTTTATACTATTAATGTATTATAAAACTCCCGCCCGCCATCACTGTAAATAACAATACTAGAGTTTCAGATAATTTAAGGTAATAAAACATTAATTCATCATTCAGTGCATGCATTTCTTTACGTTGAAACGTTGTCAGCCTGTGCACCAACGATCCTTTAGGACTTCAGGGATTTAACAACATTTTTAAGCTTCGAAAACGACAGGTCAAGTACTTTTTAACCCCTGCCAAGAAATTGTCCGCGCATACTAGACGGATCATGGCAAACATTGCGGTTTTCTAATTCGAAATCTCACACGTGCTAAAATTTCAAATTCTCTAGTTGGTTGGACAGGACTATTATTAAGCGTTGTATATGTATAGCGGACTACTGTCGTTGTCAGAACACACGATTCTTTATAAAGTGCCCTCTCCCCCTCGTATTTACGTGCACCCGTTTCAAAGCGTCAAATGTATTGTGATATCAGACCTCAGGAAGTTAACATTTTCAATCTTGATCGGCTCGAAAAAATTCACTTTTACACGTTTTTAAATTAAATTTTATGCGATTGTGAAGTGGTTAGTGATGTATCACTTCACAGTCACAATAATAGCCCTTCCTAACTCTCAAACCGTTTCAAAATGCGTAAATACCGAATAAATCTCTTAATGTCATTTCCGGAGCACGTAAAGTGTTTTTTGCATTTACTGAGTAGATGTAGCGTGTTTTTAATCGTTAAAATATGGCGATGTAGGAGCCGCCTTTAAATCAGTTAAAGTATAATTATTTGAAATATTTTCCGGGCATATAAACGTTGTACAGAACTGGATCGACTGACACCGGACACAGGTCACTTCGTCCGTTGTCTCATCGCTTTTGGTAACATCCACTGTAGCTGTGGACGAAACGTCAAGAAATAGTTCCATTGAAACATAGCTTATATTCCCGAAAAATGTCTCCAGTCGTTCGAATGGGTTCAAAGGCGACTTAAACTCGTGAACTAAACGTTGGTCGGGATGCGTTGTCGGTCGGATAATAATAAATAAAAAGGCGAGGAGTTCTGTTTAATTTTCTAGGAATACTTCACGCGAAGATTTTAGTCGGATATATAAGTATATAGAAAAGATTTTATTATAATTAAATTTAAAGAATAAAAGTGGCGCGATATCTGGTTGATTCGGTTTCGAGCGGACGACCGTTCCGAACTGTAAAGTTGTAGATTTTTGTAAAATGTAAAATAGTTGTACAAAACGCGGTAGTTTATGTGCCAAGCGACGTTTGGTGTTTCCACAAGTGCGAGATTTTGCAGGCAAAAACAAATCAAAATGGAAAATGTCGGAGGGCGGTGCTCGGAACCGATCGGACGAGGTCGCATATTAAACAAGGCTGAAATTTTATATAATTAGAAAGTATTATACATAATTTTATTTGTAAAATAGCCCCTCTGTAAATTATGGTTCAATTTTGTTCGTTTCGTTGCGCGGCGTCATGTAAAAAATGCCCACATTTTATTTTCGCGGGCCGCCCGATTTGTAAAGATTTTATGTAGGCAACCAAATCTTGCTGAAATTTTCTTTCCGACTGTGAAGAAGAAATTAATCGTTGTAACATATAAAAAGAAACTTGGACGATGTAAATATTAATTTAACGGAAGAAAAAACGATCTGCAATGTGTAAAATAAACACAAGTGATAAATCAAACTAACCCCCTGTATAATTTGTACAATTTTGTCATTTTTCTTTGTAAATAAACGACGGTGAAGTATTGTTTGGAATATTAAAAGAATTCGCGGACGCGACGCATCGAACTTATGAAAGAAACGTGTTATTTATAACCTTAACGTTATTTTAAATGTAAAACCACTGAGAGTTTCGTGTAACCCCCCGTAGATATGATGAATTTACTAAGCTATTGTCGTAGAAAAATTTTAAATAAATCAATGTACTACCACTTGTAGAATTTGATGGCACGATTATTGATGCAATTTATACAAAAATATTGTGTAAAGTGTTTACTTGTAATAATTGTACAGTTATCAATTTTTTTCCACATTTTCCCTTTCTGGAAATATTTGTGTATCACGGTCGGGCTTCGGCCCATTTTCCACCCAATTTATCGATGTTGCATTTAAATGTCGTGTACTAATTGTACCGTGTGTGTTTTTTATCGATTTGGTTTAGTAGAAGAGTCGTCGTTGGTTCCCCGGGCCCTTATTGCCATATCGAACCAAGATGGAAAATCAAAATAACTACCATCATTCCAATATACAGTCATTTTTTTAAGGAAAAACGTCACCCTCATGCACATTTTTGTAATATACGACGCCATTATTTATTCTTTGCCGACCATCATTCATCTTCGTCGCGTGTATTTTTTACTTTTGTACAATAATTGATGTATATATTTACTTTAAGTACCATCAGTACTAATCTCCAGCTTTATATTCCAACATCTGTCCATATGGCAAAACTGGGGAACCAATCCAATTCGCCCCATTCAATTTGTTTATTTTTTAAATTAATTTTTAATGCAGAAGGGTACCTCTAAGGAGGTTTATTTAGTTGTCAGTTTAAGGTCCAGTTGTGGAATCATAGCTTAAGTCGGACTTACAAACTCCACGTTGGATTTGGCTTCGGCGACGGCTCAAAATGTCGGCGTTGGATCCGTAGCAAAGTTTGAAAATCCAATTTATATGCTCGAAGTTGGATTTGGCATTTCTTCAAGTATCAAAACGTTTTCAACTTCACTTCCGACGGCGTACATAAATGGACAATTAAATTTGGTGATATTCACCACTTAGCGTCAAAGGCAACACCATCTCCGAATTCAATGCCGAATTTGTAAATCCGCTACTATAAAATACACAGCAGGAATTTCAGTTCGATTGCTGTTGTTACGACCTTATCGAAGTGAACATTTACGAAGGTCGTGTCAAACTAAGCCACAACTCTACCTTAATGCATTTAAACCGGAGTAAGAAACCTCATAGGAAAGCAACCTTTTACTACGCTGGTGCAGCACCAAGACACTTCAACCTCCCCTTCCGCTTGTTTTTATGTTCCATTTATTAAAACAGAATAAAGTTTATCCCCTGGAAATAAAACGTTGAAATTGTACGATGCCAGCGGCGGGGGGAATATTTGAACATTTAGTTTAATGGAACAACACGTCAGACTGATGTAAAGTTATAACTAACTAAAAAATCAACCATAAAAAAGGTTATTGTAAATTGTAAATTCAGTTTTCGGTTTTAAATTAAGTCATTTCCCTGATATAGTAAACTAAAACTGTATAATACGTGTGTAAAAATATCTGTAAAATGAGCCGTTGCACTACAACAACCATCATAATTATTATTGTTAATGTAAACTGTGTGTAATTTCGTTCGGTTGTTATCGATTATATTATGCTAAGTTTCTAGAAGGGAAGTCTTCCTTCTTATTCTTGTGTTAGGGACTCGAGAAGTCCCGCTTATTCTAGGGTAGCTGGATGGGGATCACTTATTTTCACACAATATGGCTCTCTGCGAATCTACGGCTGTATGTAGCCACGTGATCGGAAGGTTTTCGAGTGAACTGAGCTAGAGTAATTTTCATTTAATTTAATTTTATCGAATTGGCCCCAGTTAGCAATTTTTTTGTTGGTTAAGATTTGTGTTATCTTTCATTTGAATCGAATATTTTCGCAAGTAATTCCAGCTGGTGAACCGGTGAATCGAGAACCTTCTGGTCACTCTTTATTTATTATCTTGCGATAATCGTATCTGTTCCAAGAGTGTAAATTTACTTTATATTGATGCATTCTAGTTTATTCTTTAGGGTATCAATCAATATGTATGATAATGTATTTCGACTTTATTATTTTTTACCACGGTAGTATATAATTAATAAACAAATAAAATGATAAAATATATTAGTTTTACGTTGTTTTATTTAAACTGACCGCTACAAGGGAGCTACTAATTAGCCGTCATGTTCACTTCAAGATTTATAATATTTACAATATTTTACATGATGCCTCTAGATGAAGTCGATATATCGTTCCTATTCAGTATTGAATAATCCTTTTTAACCAGACCGTCTAATGGTGTGACAGTAAAAATCAAATTGTAGGCGTAATTAATTAAACCTTTTATTTCTTATTATCAACGATCGTTATATATACCCGACAGGCGATAGACTAACTCTAGATTTTTTAACTACTCTTATCGCTAAGCCAGAGAAGGAAGAGAAACACTAACCTAAGCAATAATCATATTTAGGCCGGTCGTTCTTTGAGGCATTGATAACATTGCGTCATATATCTATGAATAGGAATGCGCTTTATTCGTTGTTTTGGACTGGATATTCCAACATTCAGGTTAGGGAGATCAGAAACTGAATACACTTTTGAGAATTTGATTCTCCAAAAATCGTTCGATAATGCCGTTGAGTTGTGAAAGGTGACTCTGAAACGCATAAATAATATAACAAGTTGGAAAATTTGGATTTCGAAAAACCAGTGGCGTACATGACAATTTTGTACTAAAAAAATTAAGTGAAAATTGAGTGCTCCAATTTCAAAGAGATTGGGTTCCGCAGTAGGCGTACGATACAGCATTGATATGCCATGGTCAAATCTCGAATCACACAACTTTCATTTTTTGGTCCAAAAAATACCATGGACTATACATCATGAAAATTTTTGAGCTAAAAAATCGAAATTGTGTGATTCCAGATTTGACCGCGGCATATCAATGCTACATCGTACGCCTACTGCGGAACCAAATTTCTTTGAAATCGGAACACTCAATTTTCACTTAATTTTTTTAGTGCAAAATTATCAAGTGCGCCACTGTCTTCGTGAAAACACAATTTGCCAATAAAAATTTATGAAATAAAATTTTTCGTAAAAAAATTTGTATGTGTATTTGACTTCAAAATTTGGTCTTCGTAAAACTAGTGGCGTACATTATAATTTTATGTCATGTATTTCATCATTTTATTTCCTCTGGCATAAGTTCCTCATTAAGCTATTCCAGCTGGATCATAGAAAGCTATATATTCGACAATTAAAACAACTATTTATTTTATATAATTTTATTACTAAGAGTCATAATATATCAATATTACACTGATAAACAATTAACCCTAAATTGTGTTTAAAATGTATATTATTTAATTAAATTAATCTAATTTAATATTGATAAAGTTATGTTTTCGAATTTACTGCAGATTCAAAAAAATGTACCAAATACAAAACATTTACATTAGAACACAAATGCATTAGAGTGACGTCATTTTTCTTCCCATTTGTCACGTCATCTCTAATCATGTGAGTAAAGCATTGACTAATAAACCCAGGCAGATTTCTTCTGTCGGTTAAGCCTAGTTTTGCTAGTCACGCTTAGATGGTGTTGCAACAAAAATGACAAATTTCTTTACCAAAAAAGAGGACTAACTGGCTCAGTGATATATAGAGGGCGCTATTATTATAAAATGATAAAGGCACATCGGACTCAATTCCCGAAATTTAAAATTTTCAACTGTGTCATAATTTGAGCAATTTTAGGTAGTTTCGCACGGGAATGACGTTTAGGTTAGTATCAGTTATTCTCGAACTCAAAAATTCGACTTTTAAGGTTTTAGAGCATTCACAATCCTATCGGTTTGGTGTTTGTAGAGGTCCAGCGCACAGCGCCTTCACTATTTCTTCTCAGTGTAGACTGCGAATTAGAGTGATTAGGATTGTTTATCAAGTATAAAATAGGTATGATTGTTTTTTTTGATCAGGCAGTTCGCCTGAAAAGTAGTTGATTGCAGCTTTAGTTTTGCAGTTAACGAGATAATTCCTCTAATCTCACCTTGATAACATTCCGTGATTAGAGATATTTTTAGTAACGAATGTGGTTTTCACTATTTTTGAAAATTGTCAATCTCTGGTTTACAGAGCACTATTTCCAGTAATTTTCCGTATCTTTCGAAATTTTCCAAGAAGTTTTGGAATTAAACGTTGAAAGGGGAAAGATTCCACGTGTCCATCCAGTGGGTTAAAAACCTAAACCATTGAACCAATTTCTCCCTGAACCAAGTTGCACTATTTGCTACTGGACTAAGATTTTCATCAAACCTTTTCCTTCTTATACTCTTAATGCTCAAGGATTTGTTACTTAATTTTCTATTTTCCCTAAAAATAATCTTAAATATAAATATATTCCTGAACTCAAGACGTCAAACATAGTACGTTCAGTATTTATTTTCACGATCCAGTAGTACCACTTCTAAACCCAGCCCTATCATAGATAGATGTGTCATTCCATGTATGATTACATTTTGGTTCCACGCACGTCGAGTTGCTGAACACCGACCGAATCTAAAGAAAACCGGAGTCAGTGGTAAGCATTTCTATAGGGGGGTTGTCTCATAAATTAGCAGAATCTGAGACGGTTTAATGATCCATCGCAGTCGTCCACGGCCAGGTAAATCTCCAAAAATCTATAACGGTTCCAATTGTACTGATTTTTTGCGATATTGTACTGACAGGAGCAGAGTATTGTACTAAATTCGAGGTGATGAGTCATAGGGTGGAGTCGCCTCTGGGCGTCTACTAGCGAAATATTGGAACGAATGAGGAAAAGCCGGGGTTTTTGTAACACTCAATACAAGGTATAGGGGTGTTGCCAAAGCAGTTAGGAATGACGATCGTAAACTCCCCTACAATAGAACTAATGTATTTCGAAGTATCGCGAAATTGGCAATGTAATTAGCATTGAGATTTAAGTCACCTCTTCTTTCCATTTGTGACTTTGGATGAAAACGTGTTCTGATTTAAAAATCACGTGACTTTTTTATATTAGTTTAATTTAAAAATCGCGTGATTTTTAAATCATAACGTGCTTTGATTGAATTGCAAGTCGAAAGAAAGCGCTTATGATTTCAACCCTGAAATCATATTGTTAAATTGTACTGTACGTAGTACAACTGTATCGAACATAACACAACAACCCCACGATGGAAGATCATCTGGAAAAGATGGAGGTACGCATGCGTGACGGTTCGCGCCAATGCCGGGACAGATGGCAGATGTTTGGTAACAGCCGTCAAAAGTGTACACGCCAAGTCGATTCCGATAGCAAAATCGTGCAGTGTTTTAAGGCACTCGGGGGCCCCTCCGAGGGATAAAAATCTTACCGTACCGAGCCCCGGCCCTCCGGAAAGATGGTTCCGCGACAATTTCCCTGATCGATCAATAATTCGATGGTGTTTGACGCGGATTTCCACGCGCTTGCCGTGCCTTCGGCGACGATAGCGAGGTCGGAAACCATTTTGTTCGGGCCCGGAGAACATGCAAAATTGCCGGTTAAACTGACTGAAAAAAAGGTGTTCCTTTGGTGCTGATCTCCGATCTTGATCCAGGGAAATCCATTTCGTCCGGAAAAGTGAGTTTGGCATGCATTTCCGCCGGCCAAGTAGGCGAAAAAGCTGCGCGTAATGGCGGTTGGGCTGATTGCGCCGGTTCGGCCGTTAAAAAACTACCCCCCGCCCACCTCATGAGGCCTCCTTTGCCGAGCCACCTTTGGGGCTAATAGAGCTACCCTCCTTTAACAATTAAAACTAGTTTTCAAGCGCTCATTTGCATACGAATTTGGGTTATTGACTCACCTACCTTGTGGTTACTGCATCTCCTAGGCAAGCTAACCTCCACTTGCATGACTCCCCATCTAAAGATTTCTTAAAATTTATTCAATAATTGTCATCTTCCAGTTTGGCTTATTCTGGTACTTCCAGAAGATATTTTTGGATAAGGCTTTAAATGGCAACATTGTCCACCTGGCAGCATTATTAATTAGATCATCACCATTGAAGTAGCAAGCTTCTGCTGATTACTGTTCATGATACTCATAACAATATGTATGTTCTGGTTTGGACATGCAAATTGCAAAAAAAATTAACTCAATTATTGAAATAATGATAATATTAACGTACTTACAAATTAAGGTTAGCACCAATTTTGTTATTCAAATAGATATTTGAGAGTCAATTTGAATATTTTTAATATATGAATAATAAAAATCATTTAAAAAATAATTATTCTCTAGAGGTAGATTGTTGATGAAATTTTTGTACCCCAAAATACTTCAAAATATCTTGCAACACCTCAAGCATGTACCAAATACCACTGAGCACCAAAATAGCTCAGCAATCTGCTCCTTGATTATTCATTTTGAATTTAAAAATTTGTCTTATTCGAATATCTATCTGAATGAATAAATTATTCTTAATGTAGGAAAAGTTAGTGAGAAGACTACAAGCGGAATAGAGCCTCCAAGTAGAAATGGAAAGAGGATGCTAGGCAACCTGGTGACATATGTTTCTACTTATTGGCATCATCAGGCATGTATACATACTAAGTAGGTACACACACATCATGGTGCAAATTTGATGTTTTTCATGTATATATATTCTGAAAGGGACAGAAGTGGAAAAGAGGGAACTACAAGCAGGCATCAGGTTAGCCTATTATGGAAATACCAATAGTTTCTGCAATTTTGGTGTTTGTCTTGTGATTATCCCCTTTTTCCTTTCATTCATCCTTTCCAAGTTGCATCTTTATATGCATATGCCTGCGAACAAATGCAGCATGATGTGTATGTATCTATAGGGTGTCTGAGGTAAGATGCCCCATCCCATTGTGTGGATATCTAACAGATTTTCAAAAAAATGTTGAATACAAAAATTGTAGAGCTTTTGATGAAATGTATGTTTTTTTACAAATGTGCATATGGAGGGTATTTCATAAAGCTGTGTCATGTCAGACATATTTTCTTCAAATCAAATATCCAAATAGTGTGTTATTTGGTTGTGTCCACTATTGATCTCTCTGAAACAGTAAGAGTGACAAAATCTGTAAAGTGGATAAAAAGTTGCCAATTTTGGGGACTTTGTTTTTATTTCTCTACAATATAGGCTTGTTCTTGTATTACAAAAACTGAATTGTTATTGATATCTTGAACATGAAATGTCACCTTGTTTATGGTATATTAAGTGTCCAAAAATGGCAATTCTCTCATTTAACTAATTTTCTAGTTCTCCTATATTTCTCTAAAGCTTTTTATGTTTCTCTTTCATTTTCTTCATATCTCTTCAGCCAGAAAGACCTTGTGCAGCAAACTGAATGTCTGATTTTTCTCTGAAAATAATATTTTAATAACTAATTTATTCATCTGTTATAGATTTCAAAGTATGCAGGGTCTAATATAATTTTTGTTGTATATACCCCAATAGGAAAAAAAGCATTTTCCTCTTAGATATGTACTAATTTATTATGCCGTCTTACCTACCTACAACTTTGCTACCTAATAATATCACTATTATTTTAGATTACCACAATATGACTTCTGAATAATACATACGCAAAATGTCAAAACCTCCTGGAATCCATCAGGGTTCCAGCCCTGTAAGGGTCTACAGGAAGGTGTTGGTGTCGTCGACAACCACTCCAGATATGTCGACTGTTAAGCAGGAATTTACTCCCAGTCCTCACATGCTCGATCATGCTTATGTTACTCCCAGGAATCAAGTAATGCATCACACTCCACCATCAGGTAAATGTTCTAATAATATTGTTGTTTAACCTGCCATGATGTTCTGGTCAAAAAGCACCCTCAGTGAAACGGAAACTGAATCTGGAGATTCAGAAGTATGTAGTGCCTCTGCAACATAAGCATGATATGTTCAAAACGCCTCCGCCCAAACGACAGAAGAAACAGTCTCTTGTACGCAAACCGCGATATGATACATCTTTAAGTTTGTTGACTAAGAAGTTTTCTGAGCTGCTGCAAAAGAGCCGGAATGGTGTTGTGGACTTAAACAGGGCTTCCGAGGAGTTACAGGTAGGTGTTTGTCTGGCTAGTTTGGGGCAGTTTCAGATTATTGTGTGTGAATAGGTGCAAAAGAGGAGAATATATGACATTACTAATGTGTTGGAGGGCATAGGACTGCTAGAGAAAAAATCGAAGAATAATATTCAGTGGAAGGGTGCGGGGGATAATAGTAAGTTTTTGCGACTAAAAAAACAGCTGAAAGCGTTGGATGACACAGAGAATCAGCTGGATAAGCAGTTGGAGATGGCGGAAAGCGAACTGAGGAAGCTGGGACAAGATAAGTGAGTATTGTTTTCGTTTTGTTCTTGTCACCAACCACATGTCTCTTCAAGCACAACGCCCACTTTTAAAAACGCTACTTCCTGTTCGGTTTTATACATTCTTAGAATTCATTGCTATAAATTTTAGCCCTGTAAAGTGGGTGGCAAAATACAAGGTATCTTTAAAGAGACCGTTCAAAAGGAAGTCCCGAACAATCAATTTTTGTAACTTTTCCGGTCCGGTTTTAAAGTCCAATTCTGAGAATAGCCATTCATTTTGTAATATTTTCTTTGTACAAATATGTTGACTTTGCACAAATTGTTTTAAACTCGGTTTAGATATAATAAATATGAATAATATTAGTAAATTGTAAGAAAGTTTTTTTTCACTTAGTATAATTGAGGCACAATTTAGGTTTGGTTATGTGTCGTATAATGACCTGAGGTCGATTCCCAAAGTGCAAAATAAGACTGTGATGGCGATTAAAGCACCCCCTAATACGAAGCTTTCAGTGCCGACATGGACGAGCGACACTAGTCCTGAGGCTTATAGTATTCAAATGAAGAGTAGTGACGGTCCTATTGAGGTAGTACGATATTTTCCCCAAAAAATACTTTTATGGTTATTTTGGCGCACCCATAAAGGTGTTTTTATGCCCCGAACCACCATCACCGAAATTCAACCGACCAATCCCACCTATGGACCCGCTGCTCAAAGACATAGGATTCAGTCCTGGGATGGGACTCTTTGACTTGGTTAATTCGCCTCCAGTACCCCAATTAGACAGTCCTGCATTTGTGCCAGGGGGGCATCGACCAATTTCTTCTCAGGTAATCGATTGAAAAATGAAAATAAGAGTATTTTGGTTGTAGAAGATCTAGATTAAAATAAACTCAACAGCAAAAAAACTGACGCACTAGATAATGTGGAAAAAAATGTGTCTTGAAAATTTACTTCAGTTATATTATTATTGTTTACAATTGAATAGATTAGTTTTTCATTTAGATTTAAGACTGTCAACAAATAATTTCAGAGTGTTTATCCCCCTTTTTTCTTTCATAAAATAGCGATAATAATTTTTAGGTATTTTGCAGCAGTTTACTTCCAAACGTTTTGTGAAGCGATTTGATTTCTTTGCTTAAACCTTCTTTCTTTTTGTTTTTACTTGATGCGTTAAGAAGAAAGGAGAAATTTATTTTGGTATTTTATTAAAATGTTCACTTTTTTAAAATAAAATTTATTTTTTTAGGTACCTTCAATTTTTTACTTCATATCTTTTTTAATTAAATGTCGTAAAAACTTTCCGTTTAACTAAAAAAAATTAATTCTTCACAATATATACCCCAAAAAAAAAGATTTGTTTTGTGCGCTGGTTTTTTTGCTATTGAGTTTATTTGATACAAATCGTGTTAAGTATTTTGGTAGATTAGTTGTTATTTTTACTACTTTTCAGGAAACTTTTCTCATAATACCTAACATTACCCGAGATTTTTCGATTTTACAACTGTAATAGATACATTTATTTTTTGTTTTAAAGAGTTCTATTTTGCTAAATTAAAAAAAAAATGTGAAAAAACAACATGTTCTGGTCCTGGCGACTGTTGACTTAACCATTACAAGAATGTATGTACAATGTTTGCTAAGGGTCGGGATTTAGTACTGCTTGACAGGATATTTGTATTGTTGAAAAATGTGATTTTGGCAGTAGTTAGTCCTGAAAGTAGGGCAAAACAGTGGAACGAAATCTTGAAAAAAATCTGACAAATTTTAAAAAAATAGTTATTCAATTGCCCTAAATTCTGCATAGAATCCCTGAATATTATTACAGAAACTAGAAAATTATAGAAAAACCATCAAATTCATAAATATTTTAACCCAATTCGCATAAATGTTTAAAATTGTCCCATGCAATAGAGAATTTTTTCCACTGTGAGGAGCGAGATGCCTCGCGCTGACGTCACATCATGGCTGCAATTCACCGTATTACGCGGACTTTCATAAATAGACACAAAAAACCTTTTTAACGGACATATTTATGGTGAAATGATTTAAAATTGGAAATTATAATGGGTGATCATTAAAAAACCTCACAGTAGGCGGTGCACCGTAAACGTAAGGCGTTGATTGGAGCCATTTACTATTTATCATGAAACATCTCACTAACACCAGACATATACAGTGTGGCATCGTAAATTTCGCGAGACCTGTTGTGTTTAGGTATAGGACATGATACATGAAACACTTAGAATTTTGCGTAGAATTCAAAAATGAAATAAAAAATCGATGTTTCCATTTGAAAAAACAAAGTTGGTGGTCGAACCTGGTTTCTGGACTACCCTGTATACATGAATTTACCATAAAAAAAGCCGCAAGAAAAAATAAAAATCGACGTGTCCGAGGATGTTGGCCGCATATGTTCGGCATCTTAGTTATATGGACTGTTCCATCCAAAACTTCCACACTCTATATCCAAGACATACCTTGGATATATCCTAGCAACGTCTACTTAAGTTATTTTTTAATGATCACCTTTTATATTCTGGAGACGATTTCGGATTATTCTGAATGAGGACATGCAATCAGATATACTTTAATGGGTGTAATATGTAAAATACCATTTGAAAGTGTTTTTTATTTAAAAACTGAAGCCAGTATAACGGAAATGATCAGTTTATAGTATTTTTTGTGAATACTGAAGTTAAGTTAACTAGAACTTATTTCAGGTTTGTCGATCTTTGTCTTTCGTCAAAGATGAGTTCGACACAAGTGGTGCGAGCACCAGCACTTCATCAGCGCCCAGTAGTCTCCCATCCACATCTTCAATGTCTACCTCGGTTGCTGGAAGCGACCTTCTTTCCTTCGGGAGCCCCCTCCCCTCAACGGTGCAATTGGACCCAAGACTGGAGTCTCCTCGAGAGGGGACGGCAATGGGCGGACTGCGGACGCCCTTTCGAGACAGCCCGTTCGGCAGTTTTCGGTCGTCAGCTAATTCGAATGGTAAGCCCCCTAGCTTAAACCTACAGCGTCAATATTTACGGTACTGTTGGGTGGAACCGGCGCGGGATTCTATCTGTGACTTGTGTGGATTCCATTGAGCACATCACAGGCAGAGTTCTAGCGTCGATTTCATCTCTCTTCAGCTTGGGCGATTAACATGGGGCTTGCTGGTGAACTAACTGTTTTATGTGTCGTGTTATGGCAATTTACAGGGTTTCCTATTTTGAATTACGGTGATGTTGCTTCGCAGTTGCGCTTAGCTGCATCTCGTGAGGGCTGCTCCCTTGGTCCGTAGCACCATGGGATTCAGCTCAGTGCGTCTGCAATAACACTGCTTATTATTGGACTTCGCTTATGCTATGTTATATTCGTATGTATGTTACTAAAAAATAATGTCCTTGGGGAGTGTTCCATTCTGTTCCTTCTGAATTAACATTATATTCATGTTGACTAATAAATTCTTTCGCTCCTTCTGTAGGCGTGGATCCGTACTTTTGCGTCGAGCCATTCGTTCCGCTGGAACCTCTCTTGCCACCCGAGTACAACTTCAGCCTGGACTCCTCCGAGGGTCTCGCTGACTTATTCGATTATGACCTCGTTAATATTTAGACATTTAAGTTTTAACTTGCGAGATTATCGTTTGCCAGAATATTGAATTTTGTTCCCTACATCCTGAGTTCAACGCGCCAAAGGAAATTTTTCTAAAGATTTTTTCAAATACGTAAGTCTAAAGCTTGTGACAACTGGGGGTAGGTTTTTTTGTAGATAATTTTAAATGTTAAAAATCGTTTTTAATACTGAATTGTAAAATTTCTCTCCATGTTTTAGTCGTACTTGTAAGATTTGCCTTGCAAGTACAGTCCTTTTTGTTATGATTTTAAAGTTTGCGGTTTCATTCTATATTTACCTGTTGTTCATTGCTAAAATGTATTATAGTAAATAACATTAAGTTGACATGTTTTTGTTTTTCTTTTACTTGTGTCACTTTCGCGTTTTGTGCTCAAAACGTGCGGCAACGTTGTTATAAAATTCACTTCCAAGACAAGTTCATCATTAACAAACAAAAAAAGCTCTTATCGCATAGTATATTATTATTTAATTATTATATTTGTTAAGACTTACGTTTTGTTTTTTTTGCGTATCAAGTGGATATTGTAAAAAAGTGGTATTATTCTTAGATGTTTCGTTTGGAAGTTCGTTGGACGCTAAAAGTTCGGACCAAAGTGCCTGTTTTTCATTTTAGTGACGTTATAGCTAAATTAGAAATTTATAATAATTTAATATATAATTTATAGCATTTTGTTAGTCCTAAAGTTTTTATAATGCAAGTTTGCGGCTGCCTTGGCAAGAATTTTTTAGGAAACGAATCGGATGGTGCCATTATGTATATTTTGTAAATATAGTAATGGAACATTATGCGAATGTCGATTTTGTCTTTTTCAGTCACAGATGCTTTAGTTTTATAATTTTGTTCTGTCAAAACTATTTCAACGAATCGCAAATGTCGGCAACGTTTACCGAATACTTAAGTGTTGCAATATGCCAAAAACAAAGGCAAAAGTGCAAGTAATATGTACAAAGTGACATTTCCTATGTATATGTCCAATTTCCAGTATAGTTTGCCGCCGCAGAAATACAGTGAGTGTCCAAGCCATAGAGGCCTTATTAACTTTTGTAGCGACATCACAATAATACAATGTGTACATAAAAATCTGTCAATAAAACCGTATAGAACCTTAAAAATGTTTTTGTTTTATCCAATGGAATAATGTCTTATTTGTCAAGGGGGACGGGGGAAAAACCAAAAAAGGTTAGTTGGTCTAGGTCGTTGGCGAAAATAAGAATGGATTAGTTAATGAAGCGGGTCTCTGAGTGTTTGTTTAGTAATCAATAAATGCCGTTTTAACTAAAAATAAAAACTGCTGAATTTATTGTTTTATTACTATTCACAAATAATTTCTGTAGACGTCGAGGAACTGCTACTATATTTAAAAATGCAACAACTAAACCGCTTGACCCCGATTTAATAGGTAGGCACTGAATTAGGTGACTAATTTTTGTTGAAATGTGCCAACAGAAACCGATTTCAAGTCATAGTTAATTCTTGGTGATTAATATAAATCTCAACAAAAATCAACTCACGAGATTATTTTCATGAGTTGGTTTTTGATGTTTCACGTATGCAGCACGATTTCTTTTTGGGTTGTTGAATGCGTATCTTGTCTTGTCATAGTTTAAGTTCATCTAGATGTTTTATAAACGAGTGCGGTGTGATGACGTTTGCTGATAATATGCACGATACGAATGGAATATATATTTGATTTATCTATTTGCTTTTACTTTTCCATCTTATAGTGCCCTCCATGAAGCCCATTCTATTTTCTTTATATCTGTCCTGCTTTTCAGCTTTACCAATTCCATTTCGGTTACAGTTAGTGGAGTATAATTTTATCTAGAGCACATATGACTTTATTAGTAGGGCTCATGCAGGTCGATCAATCCTCGACCTTTATCTGCCCTTTGGCGTGTTAACCGTTGAATGCATGACTTGGAATGCAGTTTTCTCTTTTTGCTATGTCAACGTTGGTCAGGTCTGGGATAGGCTGCTACAAAGAAATACGTTAAAATGGAAATGGCGAATGTGTTGATGGAGTTAAACTGGTTTCGAAAATTTAATCAGATCTTGAGTATTAGTTTAAAGTGGATTATGTACTTCCATTGTGAGGTTTTGCTTAAGTGTTGTGTGATATAATTTTATCCTATTGCCTAATTATATATTTATACGTGTCGGATTATTGTTATTACATTTACTATTGTTATTATTATCATTATTAAGTTATTATATCATTATTATTATTACTTACATTACAAGCAACAGTTTCCGCTTGCTGAGACGCTACTTCTCACACCATACATCATTCCGATTTCCCATAGGGAGAATAAATTCACATCTTTAGTTCCACAGAAGAAAATAAATTCAAAGTACTGTTTTGGACCCTCGTTAAAGTTTATAATAACCGCTCTAGCGTTCTACCGACAATTTTAAGATAAATTGAAATATTAAACCAACTTTAAAATTGTTAATTGTGAAAAAATGTTAATTCGTAAATGAACGAACTGGAACCTGATGCAACATCAAATGCGTGGCGTGGAATGCAACAATTGTATCTGATCTCAACACTTCATAGCTTACCTAAAGTCGACATTTCCAGAGCATTGCGATGGATTAATGTTACTCGACTCTCGTTACTCGTCTCGCCACTCGATTAACGTTACTAACGACACAGTCTTGAACGAACGCTGATTGCCTTTCTATGAAACTCATTTTTTATACAATTTTGTTTAATTTTCTTGAAATTTCACCCAAATTTGATATTTTTAACTAGCGCGATGAGTGGAGATGCAAAGACGCCATTGCCAAATCGTTACGGCATTTTATGTAAAGCATACTTGCACTTGTCATAAATGACGTTTCTGCAGACGTAAGTTATTGAGTTTTGAGTATTCAATATTTACCCCATTTCAGCCCGGTATGATTTGGACAACCACTCGCAACATTTCTACTAAATTAAGCTTTAATTTACCGCACAAACATTGCCAAATTTGGTCGAATATTTGACTACAAATTTGATGTTTATCACAAGCGCGACATGTGGAGGATGCGAAAACGCCATTGTTAGAGCGTTACTGTTTTGTTTGCAAATAATGCAAAGCCTACTTGGACTTAGCAGAAAATTATGCTTCGTACATTTTTGGAAATAACTATCACGCATTAATTTCTTCAAACACAATCAGCCGTAGGAGAGCTGGAAATAATAGTGATAATCGCTATAACATCCTCAAATTGACTTAAAATTCGGTAAGTTCCAAATTAAAAACGGACCGTAGCAGCGGAGCTTGCTTAGCTTGTTGGAAACTTTATGGTAATAGGTAGGCAACCCACTGTACACTGTTGTACGCATTACCAATTTTACCCCTTATTCTGCCTTATTCGGTTATCAGTTCTCTTACTGTTTATGTATTTATTTACCAGCAGGGCAGTTCAATTTAGACTGCTATTGGTTTTTTAAGCTTTTATGGTAAATTTTGAATATCCGATATTGTGCACACCTATACGGAGTTGAACTTTCACCACTGTTCACAGTCAGGTTCACATCAGGGTGCACACCCCGGAACTGGGATATTCTTATCACTACTGCATCAGACTGACTTGACAAAATATCACAAAATCACACTAGCAGAATAGCCGGTTAAAATTATTAATATAGATTTACATGCAGAAATTGTTAGTTATTCTCTATTTTGCCTATTCTTACAAGCGAAAATGAATACACCTAGTGGCTCATTAATAATCTAAGTATATAAAAGTGGGTGAAATCTCGAAGGGCGGTCGGTATATTCGAGAACAGTTGGCAGCTGAGTAACCCTGATTCGTGTAACGTATGTACGGCGAAGCACCCTGTAAAAAAGTATATAGACCTGCAAAAGTAGATTGTGGCTCCGTCTTTGTTTAAGAAAATTAAAAAATTGCTCTTGCTGCAGAAATATAAATCTGAATAGAGAATCAGAATGATTTCATTGGCGCCTCCTTAAGAAAGACCCCCCGCGCTTACCCATTGTTACTTAATCCCTCTAGGGGCATGATTAAGGTGGCAAACTGGGCCCCAATTTGACAAGTGCCAATAAACCAAAACACCCGACAGATTAATATTCAAAATTAACGGGGCCGCAAAAAGGCGAGCTTGTTTAATCTGGAGTTTTTCGTCCTCTTTTCCGGCTCGCGTCCGCCGCAGCCCTCCCGCCCCCTATTCCAGGGGCCCATTGCCAGGACAGGACGAGGCGCGCGCCGCACAGGCCGCAGTGGACTTTCGGCTGCCGAACGGGCTGCGTCTAGCAACTGGCTGCCTTGCAACTAGCAGCTGAAGCTCAGCTACGGGGAAGGTGCCGATAGCAGCTGGTTGCGCCGGTTTATCACCCTGCAAGCGTTCGGTGTGGATCGCGGTGGTACCCTGAGACGTAGTGCGTCCGTAGTTAGTGGGTGACTTGTGTGCGTTCATATTTAAGACGTGAGGATTAAGGACGCGGCACTTATCGGTTAGTGCACACATGCTCTTGTATTTATTCCCCTAAATCACCTGTTTGCAATCCTCCTCCCCCTATATAGAAGCACTTCCAGCCGGGGATTTAAGCGGTGTGATCGAGCAACAAGTTTACTGCAGTCACCCTTGTTATTAACTCAGTTATACTGCACCACTTCACTAGAGTGACGGGGGCTGAGAGTTTCTTAACATCGTTTCTAACAATGGCTGGAAAGTTTTTTAGTTAGACGCCGTAATTAAACCGACTTTTTAAAGAGTTGGAGAGCGGCCTAATCAAATTAGGGGTTTTTCTTTGAAATGCAGGGAACCCAGGAAAGTAATTAACGTAACGGCCGAATGCTTGCCTTTCTAAACAACTTCTGCAAAAATAAGTTATTCCGCATATTTATGAAGTTCTTTTTGTGGGAATTAATTACCACCGAGTTTTGCGGCGTTAAAATTGTTATCCTGGGAATTACGTACAATTTTTATGGGCACGTGCATGTCGAGTTCGTCTAAATTCCCCGCAAAATCACGGAATTGTAAGCGTAAATAATGTAAAAATAAGCCGAAACTTTCTGCAGCAATTTCCACCCCTGGAGTGTATATACCTCCCGAAAATGTGTTTAATTTGGATTTTAGGGAACCGTCGAGTTTTGAAAATGCTGCCATCCGCAATTAACAAGTTCAAAGGCCGCCGGAATATTTGAATAATGATAACGTCTTAAATTTCAAGACACGAACTCCATGTTCATTTATATGCGGAGCCCTTTCGAATTAAGGAAAAACACGAGGCCCTCTTTGCCGTCCTAAATTAATTATTCAATATATTCATGTTTTTTTTTTGTTTTAAAATGTTTATTCCGGTTCCGCCCTGCTTAGGCTCGTTAAAATAAATTTAAATATCAAATTCCCAGCACCCACTTTAGCCTCTATTAGTGAACATAGGGCTTCAAACAATACGAAGGATTCATCAGCGATGAGCTTATAACGGTTTTAAGTTGTTCTGTGTTCACTCATTGTGTTCTCGGTTCATTTTTCTTGGTCGGACTTAGGAAAAAGGGCCCAAAAAAAAAGACAAATTTTCTTTTTTGTCTGCTATTTATATCACGCTTTTTCGAGCTCTCTCTTCCAGCTCCTCCTTGGAAGCTGTTTAGTTCACGATTCCAATAAAAACGTTATAATGGAGAGCCTTATCAGTGGTTAAATTGAGGGTTGAACTCCGATTAGAATTATTATATGCCTTAAGGGCTGATTTTAGCTTCAAGGTTAGCGGCGATACAGACAATTATTACTCTAGAGAAGAAATAATTTCACAGTGAGGGACCAGCACTTAAAAAAAGCTGGAAACACCCTCAGTATAATGGTCAATCCTTTAAAAGACTGGACATTCGCTGGTCTCTTTAAACCACCCTAAGGCCCGATTCTTCTCGAGTCTAGAGAGAGAATGCTCTCAGGATGGGACGCCAAAATGATATGTCTTTGGTAACGTAATATATGTCGGATCTCTCTAGTTTAAGGAATCAGACCCTTGGGTTACGACTCCTGGGTTCTCTGATCTCATCTCTGATGGGTGATAGTGCTTCTGGGGCAAAGATATTCAATTGGCGCCCTGTAGATATTTTGATTCATCGACTGTCTGGTCTTCCCGGAGGTTCGTTTCAGTCATTTCGATCTGGTATTGTGAGTAACGACTGTTTGATCATTAACGGTCCCAGAGCGAATAGGCATAGTGAGGTTTTCTTGACAAAACCTGCATCTTCTCTTATTCATCTACAACTATTTTGAATGTACTGATGTTTTCATTATCTCATTCAGTCGTCAGCCTTCAAGTTTTCTAAACTAACCTAGTCCATTATGCCTATTCAGATTTCTACGGCAAGTCCGCTAAAAAGTTATGTTCTTTTATTCGCACTAAATTCGCACGACAAAATCAGACTTCGCTGCAACTGCAGGAACGAAATTCCCCATTTCAGAGTTTAAAATTTTATTGAAGCACAAAAAAATCCGGCTGAATTCCGGTTTAATAGAATTTTTAGTTAGTCGCAGGCCGGCCGATAAAATTAGAGCGGTCGAGCTCATCCAGATTTAATATTTTAGTTCATTAAAAAAGTGTCGTGTGTTTCGAATGACGCTGGCAAAATGGAAAAATGAAACTCTAGCGGTCTCCATTCGATTGCGTGTTTGCCTGAACGTTACTCAGCTTTCGTGTCATATTCCACCTGTTTTTTAAGAGTAAATTCTGTATATCTCTTGCCTCGCAAATACTTAACTGGATATTGGCGTCTGTGCTGTGTTCGTTGCTTTGTGAATTACTCTGTATATTGTGATCGATACCTGTGTCTCCGAGGAAAATGGTTTAAAGACATACGGTTTCAGGGTACGAATCAAACAGAGATTCGGAGTTTCCAAAAATGCTATACAAAAGCAATTCAATAAACTAAAAGCATATAGAAAATTGACAAAACTCACGAAATGCAAGACAACAATAAATAACACTGATACATAGAACCATAATTCAGATTGGAGTAAAGTAGACGGACCTTCATTGATTTTTAAAATTGAGAAACATTTAATTAGTCTAAAATTACAAAAATTAATCTTTAATGTTATAAATTCCCCCCGGTATCTTAAAGCTACATTTTAAGTCTTTCTATCGATCTCACGTTCACGTGTATAAATCTATATAAAGCCGTCCTTATCTGACACTCCCTATAGCGAATTGCTCCTTAGGCCGGCAACACACAATACATTAATAGATACGGGGGATATCTGGTAATTTTAATTAGTCGCAAACTGTGCGATAAAATTAGAATAGTCCCTCCCATCCAGATTTAATATTTTAGTTCATTAAAAAAGTGGCGTCGATATTGAATAACGTGGTCTCCATTTTGTTGTTGATCGGCCAATTTAATTTGCCTGAAAGCTACCCGGCTTTCATGCGATGTTACATCGTAAATGCATAACTGTAACTAATATTGGTTATTTGAAAAAGTGCTAATGCCCTCATTTGATTTATATCGTGATTGACATGGATATGATGCTACGGGTTTAACGAGATTTGGTTGCAGGCAGTAAATTAAACAAAGATTCAGGACTTCAAAAATGCTGTTGTACAGATTAGTAGAAATTGAACAAACTACAAGAAAGGAGAAAACTTGCAAAATTTAGAAAAAGCAAGAAAAATTAAATAAAACTATAGAGAATAATTATTTAACCTGGAGTGGAGTAACAAACAATAAATTTTTCCTAACAATGAGAAACATTCAATTCAGCTAAAAATCGGAAAAATCACGCTTTACTGTTATGAATCTTCACCGGTAACTTAAGGCTACATTTGCAGTTTCCGTATCATTTCTGTCTGTTTAAATTTGTATAAAATGTCCCCCCCCTCTACACTACAGTTGCGTCTACTGCCGGCAACACACAATACATCAAGAGATCTGTTAGATAAATAGATAAGTTAACTTCAGACCGACAGATAAAATTACAGCGATTGAGCTCATTCAGATTTAATACATATCTCCCTCTCTCCATTTTGTTGGTCATCATTGCATTTGCCTGAGAGTGACTTAGCTTTCATGTGATGTTCCACCTGTTTTGAAATGAAATGTCTCTTACATCATAAATAATAGAATATTCGCTATTTTGAAAAGTGCTGACGCCGTTAGATCTATATCGTGATCCAGACGAGTATAAAGAAAAGGGCTTCTTGGCCAATAATTCAACCCGTCAATCACCATTCAAGATAGCGCACCCTCGTCATACAGACGTAATTTTATTCAAAACCACTTACCTCATCGTTTACCATCAACACTTCCTCTATTAAGTCAATAATATCATTATTTCTTGTTTGCTTAAGTATATAGCAGGAATTAATGAAAAAATTCTTTGTTGTACCTCTCACATCGCAATTCAAATCCTCTTGTACCTACACCCTTCTCGGAAAGTACTTTACAAACAGCCACATAAAATGTATCAAACATAATGGTAGCCTGCCTCGCTTGAATGCAAATTTGCACACAACACTGTTACCCCCCTGGAGTGGCTCAAGATGCACTTTAAGAGCTTTTATTTGTAAGACTTTTATAAGGGATTTGTCGCCTCGTTTGTGCATATCGAACTATTGCCTAAGAGATCAGCGATGGTAAAATGAAAATTTGGAAGGCTCTTAATGCTATTAATGGCGGATTGTATGTGCCTCATTGAATAATGGCATTGTTTTTGCATACATGGCTCTACATTTGTCGGAAATAATGGGGTAAATGCAGCTCTCTTTGTGGTGGGTTTTGGGTTAACCAGTTTTAAATTGGTTTGGAGGAGTTGTTTTAATTCCAAAGGAAAAAAAATTAGTAAATTCAGGCAAAAAATCGTGTAAAAATTGTTTTAAACGAATGTTAGCATAGAGGATTTTTTTCTCTAACCAATTGTTTATGCAATTTTAATAATTTGACTCTTGCATGGAAGTATTTATAGTGGAACAAATGCGGTCATTTATATGTACGGCATTGGGTTAAGATTAACGAGGACTTGTATTTTGGGTTGCCTATATCCAAGCAAGATTTGACATAGTTTACGCCATCTGCTCCTCCGCAATGCCATTGAACCATCTATATCAATTCTGATCTTTCTAATTTAATCTTAATAGGTTCTTTTACGGTTTTGAATGTGAAGGCCTTTTGTACCTACCTCTTTTGTAAACAATCCTCAATTGATGGTACAGTTCTTATGTAATTTAAAAGGAGCCAACCAACCTAAAGACCTGGAAACGTACCCCCCAAAGGACCTCGGATCGATTTTTTGCCCCGGCGGGGGAGTAGTGGTGTCACCGATCCAAACTTATTGGAAAAGGCATCGCGACGCTTTGCTCGAATGGCAGGCTCTTTCGCAAATGAAATTCCATTCGATATTGTCTTGTTGTCTTGACACAAACCTCTGTTTATTCATGTTACTTTATACTTCAAATTAAACAGATTTTTCCAAAAAGAATTTTATTTTCAGATGCAGTTACGTGACTTGATCAGCCTTGAATACCCATGCGTGCACCACCTGTCGAGTCGTCTTTTGAAGGCTGCGCAATGCCTCATTTGAACAGGGCTGCGCAGCGACAAGGGTGCGCCATCGAGTGGCGACCCCGTGAGGCCACCCTCACTGCGCCCTCAAGGGCGCAGTGATGTCCACGGCCCGACGACTAGTATTAAGTCTGCGGGGTAGGAAGCAGTCACAGGTAAACACTTCTTAAATGTCAGCCACCAGTTTCATTTTATTTAAGATCGACCAGGGTAAAAATTGAAAGGGCAGCTTGGCGTTATTACCAACCTATACCGTTAATACCAACGCTCACTTTGTAGTTCTACATTTTCTGGATCAATCCCATGCGGACTTTCATGATCCTGAAAGGTTGACCTTTAAAGAACAAGCGTAACAAGGTCAGGAGAGAATTATGTACACTTATACCTAAACAAACCCTGTGGCCACCTCCGACAGGGTAAAATACCTTTTTAAGGGCGCTCTCTCGACTGATATCCGTATCCAGAAACCTTTTCGGCCGGAAAGCTTCCGGGTCCGGAAAGTAACGTGCGTCATGACAAAGCCGTCCGAAAGGGATGATGCAAACTGTATCTGAAGCCATGTTTACCAGTGTTCGTTGCAAATGCCCTGGGGCATCACTCAGTGCCGCATATACATAGGGCGGGTGCAAACTTTCGTGTAATGCTCGAGAACTGCATAAAGCCTCATTGATTCTGTTTAAGGGCAATAGTGCGGAGTAATTTAAAATCATGACTTCATAACGTATCGTAAATGCAGTGGTGGAGATATAGAGTGGTTTACACGAAAGATCGAAAAGATCGCTTTCGTAAAAAGTAACCTTTTTTACAATAAAAAGGTACTCTTTCTCAAATTTGCCAAAACTTACTGTTTTCCAGAAAAATGGAGTTTTAAAAAATCATGTCTAAAATTTTATGTTTCTAAAAAGTTCTACCAAAAAATAAGCACTTGTACCCTACTTCTTTCACATGTCACGCCATTGATTATTTAAAAATTTTCTTTTTCTAAGAATATTTCAGATCTAATTTTATGGGCACCTACAAAACTTCAACACTTTGTGACTTCCCATTCACCAATTAGGATCAAAAAACCACTTTACCGGCCCCCTGTCATAACTTTCTTAAGAAACGATTGAGAAAAAAAAGTATATAAAATTCTATCTTATATTAATGCGTAAAATACATCCATGAAATAGCGGCCCGTACTTTTAAATCACCCTGTATAGGCGAATACTTCGGTCCTTTGGAAGGGGATCGATGCACGCACCCCTAGGTCCGTCACTGAGTATAAGATGGAGTTTCCTGTGACCGAATTTATGGCCTAATATACAGAGTGTTCTCGAAATTACTGTACAATGCTTGACCAAAAATAAGGCGTTTTAGGTAAACTTACCTATATCCGCTGTTGCTTCGTTCTGCTGTTACAGTGCCAAATTTCTCAAATTGATATCGTTTTTTCGAGATAATTGCTAAACGGTTTTATCAGTTTTCACAATAACTAAAACAAATTTTGGAACTAAAAATCACTACATAAATTGGCATGTTTTGACGCAAGCGGAATATTTTTTTAATGCCTGAAAATATTAAAATTCGCGTGATTCCTGAATAAAAGTTTATATTTTTGTTACTCCCTAATCTGAACTAACATGAATTAACCTGTACTAATGACTTTAATTTTTTTTCTGCCACAAGCTGATTTTGTTTTAAAACCTTTTTGTCTCTTGTAAAATTTTTGTCAGGCGTACAGTTTAAAAAAAAAATATATGCTATACCTTGTAATTCATCATTGTTGTTTAGTCGAAACGAAAACATGAAAAAGGTTTTAATTCTAAATAACTATAAATAACACATAAATTCGTTCCAAAAAATTAATGTATATCGGGCTTACTTTTTAAAATAATCTGCAGCGTTGAAAATTCTTGACAGTAACTCCGCTCCGTAGCGATGGGGCAAACATACACTTTTGATTTAAGAGCTCCCCACAGGAAAAAGTCTAGAAGCGTTAAATCGGGTGATCTTGCTGGCCAATTTATGGGTGCATCATTGCCTCTTCCGATCCATTTGTTAGGATATGTTTCATTTAAAAACCTATGATACTAAAGGGGGATGGTGTCCCGTCGTGCATAAATCACATTTCATCATGAAGTTGTAATGGAAGACGTTCTGCATGAAAATTAAATAGTTACCTTCATTTAACCGACTTAACATTACAACTGGTTCAGTAACGAAATTGTCAATTATACTTGGCCAAAGATTAATTTTAAATTAATGCTGGATTTTTTTTCCCTGATTGTAAGAGGATTTTCATTTCTATACACATGTTCGTTATGTACAGGATGGTCTAAATTCGAGACGTATAGTCGAGATATCGGAAACTATAAGAGGTACGAAGTTGTTTAAATTGGAACAAAGTTGCGTAATTTAATGTCCAAGAAAATGCCATTTTGAACTCACAAAAATTCCAAGCTCTTCCGGAGATATCCAGAAAAGACCGAAATTTTGCTATATTATTTTTATTTTTCCTGACTTTATTTTAAGAGATATTTTCAAACAAATATCACGTCATTATTGCCACTTTTTTTTGAGTCCCTTAGTATATTAATTTGCATTTATTTACCAAAAATGGAAGCTTTTCAATTCTCATCATTCCATTTTAAATCATTTAATTAGATCCGCGATTTAAATCATTTTTAATATAACTTTTAAAGTTTTTCTTCTTGCAAATAGCGCTATGAAGATAATTCAGTACTTCTGTTACAAACATAAAAGATTTTTATCGTATCACGCTTTTCAAGTGATGAGAACATTTTATTTTACTTTAATAATAATTAATATCAACTTTATAATTTACTAAATAGATTTGACACGACATTTTGACAATTAAACAATTTGACAATTGTTTATTTATTTAAAAAAAGTAAAACGAACTCAATCCATATCCACCTACTTAACCGATATGAGTTTTTCTTTAAATACTTATAAGTCCTATCTATTTGTTATACCTTATAAAAAATTATTTAGGTTATTTATTTCACATATTAAAATTGGTTGAAAACATTTATTACGCGAGAAGAAGAAATTACAACGAAGACAATCCTATGCCAAAAACGATAAGTGATAGATATATGCACTTGAAGAGGGAATTTTTATCATATTTACTGCTTTTTTTGATTATTGTTATACATTATTGTTTTTAAAAGGCCAAAAGATAATAAAAATCAAGATAAAAATTCAGGTCTGTGTTTAAAAAAAATAAGTTGATGATGGTGGGTCAAAGACGAAACGTTAAATTTCAAATTTCACAACGCTATCTTATAAGGAAGGAAAGGTGGTAATAATGAAGTGACATTTGTGTTGAAATATCTCAAAAAAGTCAAGAAAAAATAAAAATGATATATCGAAATTTCGGCTTTTCCTGGATATCTCCGGAAGTATCCGGAATTTTTCCAAGTTCTAAGTGGCATTTTCTCGAGCACTAAATTATGCAAATTTGCCTCAATTTAAGCGACCTCGTATCTCTTACAGTTCTCAAGATCCCCACGTCTCAAATTTGTACCACATCTGCAAGTTCCGATCTCATGAACGCAGCTTCGTCCGTAAATAAAATTTTCTTATGAAAGGTTGCATTTGGCATTCTCAATGTTTCGATGAAACGGCAAAGCGTCAGTCGACGTTCAGAATTCATATCCAAAAGATTTTGCACGTGTTGCACATGATACGGATGGAGTAACTGTTCTATAATAGTAAAATGTTATTTACGTTATATTTGGATACCGCCAACTCAAAACACAAGAATCTATAGCTTGATTTAGGATTTTTTTCAATTTTGTTTAAAACCGCCCCTTCTAGTGTCACAGTCCTAATTGTACGTTGGCGTCCTCGATTAATATTATTCGAATTGAAAGTACTCGTTTCTTTAAGATACCTTTCAATACCCGCGAAAGATTGATGGTTCGTAATTCTGCTATTTGGAGATTTGTTACGATAGACTTTGACATTCATACGTTCATTTTCTTCACAGAATCCATACAGTGCCTTTATTTCAAAACGAGTCCCTTTAAATAAGTATTAATTGCGAAAATTGTCAATTTAGATGTCAGGGGGAACATTTAAATTAAAATTTTAAATAGTTCTATGTCACAGCCATTTGCTCCCAGCCACCCCCTCATAAAAATTTTAAATGTCTACATGTCAAGTGATACTATTATATAAGTCTATTAAAAAGCATTAAATTTTCTATTCAGAGACACCAAAAAAACTAAAATCGAACAAGTCGTTTTCAATGTAAATAATAAACAAATTAGAATTGAAAACTATAAAAAAAACTGAAATATTTATAGAGTTTTGAATGTGTTTTCAAGTAACTGAAAGGTAAGTACCAAGGCAAGTTCATACGCATTGCATCGTCATTTGATCAGCGAACATCAACAGTATTAAAGTTTATGATTAGGGCACAAAAATAGTCTACACGTTAGGAGAAAGGATTGAAATAATATTTATTTACGGAGCCGAAAGTCGCTGCGCTCCTAAAACTGCAAGAGTTTTCAATGAATCGCATCTAGGCAAGAACATTAGACATAAATATATCTCAAAACTAGTTCACAAATTAAAAAAAGCAAGCTCAATATGCAATAAAAAGACTTCAGATCCAAGAATTTTAAACAATTCTCAAATTGAAATTCTTGGCCGTTTCACTACAGATCTGAACTTATTTATTGTAAAAGTATCTCAGATGACCAATATTTCGATTAAATCAGTGCACAATGTTAAAATTTTTTTTTTATAAAACTCAGGGTTTTACAAAAACTTAACGAAGATGACTACGGCAGAAGAATTCAATTCTGCGAACAAATTGTACAAAAGACAGGGGAAAATGAAAGTTTTATTTTCAACATTTGTTTCAGTGATGAATCTACATTTTTCTTGAACGGTTTTGTTAATAAACACAATTGCTGATATTGGGATAATGAAATCCACACGTGTTTAGAGAAGGTCACATCCAATACCCACAAAAACTCAATGTTTGGGCAGACATTCTTGGAAATGAAGTGATAGGACCTATTTTTCTATAGGAAAATTTAATGAGGGAATTGTATTTACATTACAGAAAATGTAATAAACCCACTTGTTGTTGCGTTGTTGGAAAGTCAATTAAACCAAGCCGAAAATCGTCTAAATGGAAAACATTTACATTTTTAACAGGATGGTGCACCTCTTCATTATGCTTTACCAGTGAAACAGTAGTTAGATCCAGGAAAATAGATTGGGAGGAGAAGTGCAAATGAGTGGCCGTCAAGGTCCCCCGACTTGATCTCATTGGACTTTTTTCTTTGGGATCATCTTAAAACGATAGTTTATAAAACTCAATAGAATGGTATTCAGGACCTTAAAGATCGAACATCTTATAAATATAGGTGCATTAGTGCAGAAACTTTAATAAAAGTGAGGGATGAATTCGAACATCGCCTCTTTTGTTCTTTGACAAATAATGGTGATTATTTTGAAAACCAAATTTAATGATGTAACACGTAAAGGTTTGATAGTAAATTTATTGTTTCAAATGTAATAAACGAAAACGACTCGTTCGATTTCAGTTTTTTTTTGTGTCTCCGAATAGAGAATTTAATGTCCTTTAATAAAAGGTATAACTTGACAAGTAGAGTCATTTAAAATTCTTATGAGGGGGTGGCTGAGCGTGAAGGCCTGTGCATAAAGTTATTTAAAATTTTAATTTAAACGTTCCCCCTGACATCTAAATTGACAATTTTCGCAATTAATAATTATTTAAGGTGGTTCGTTTTGAAATAAAGGCACTGTATACTAGAAGCAAGTCAACTTCCTCAACGATACAATATTGTTCTATTTTAAAAGACCAAAAATTATTTAATTTACAAAAAACTTAACTCTGATCAACAACCACCATAGTAAACATTATTGGTTTGTCAGATGTACGGAATATTTATTTTATTTTTGTGTAGGAAATACAAAACAAAATGTTTTTAACATTGTTTTACAACAATGATGGATTGCAAGATATCGTAATTTTTTTTGTAGAGAAATTGAATGTCCGGCGAAAATTTTATAAGATACAAAAAAGCTTCAAAGTAAAATCGCTCTGTGGCAGAGAAAAAAATTAAAGTCATTTGTACAAGGAGTAACAAAAATACAAACTTCTATTTACGAATCACGTGTTATTTTTAATATTTCTCTGCAAATATCCCGCTAAGATCAAAACACGCCAATTTATAACTCTTTATCCAAAATTAGTGAAAATCAATAAAAGCATTTAGCAATTATTTCGAAAAAACGGTATTAATTTGAAAGTAACATTGGATATAATAGGTAAAATTGCCTAGATTTTTGGCTCAGAAATTTTTGGTCAAGCGTTGCAGCCATTTCAGGGACACCCTATATAACGTCCAAAATAAAAGCAAAAACTTCTCATCACATTCAAAGTACTTTCCGTTAATATCCCAGTATACAACAGTTTCCTATCGAGTGAAACCATGGAATAATACATGTTCTCGATTAGAGCTCTGGACCTCTTTTTCTCATCCAACAAGAGTACTTTGAATGAATGAAGGAATGAGAGTACTCGATAGGATGAACTTCGAAAACTTCATTTTTGTTAATTGTTGTATTGGGTGGAAGTTATCTGAAACAAACTTACTCATTTTCAGGATAGTTCGGCGGGTCGTTTGGTGGGTGGACCGGGGTGTAAAGGGGCGGCGGGGGGCGGTTGCCACGAACTGGATGAAATAGCGGTGGTATCGAGTAGTGCAGATCCATTGCACCTCAAATACGGCGGCGAAATCGCTGGAGCCCAGCCCATCTCCTGCAATGGACCCAGGCTTGTACCAGGTTAGAAAATTACTATAAATCTACCAGAAATTGCAGTTTTGTAAAGAGATTTTCAGGACTTAATATGACACCTGGGTACCTAATAATCTAAAAAAAGTCGTTTTAATTATTGACTCAGTACAGATTTTGCTGCAATATAACTAAAATCTGTTATAGTTTTTGAAATCTCAGAGGAGACCCTCGAACTCAGATCGTCCTGTATATCTTTAATGTTCGGAGTAAAAATGTCTGAGGTAAATCTAACCAGTCCCCTATAGAATGAAAACCTACTACTTTCCAAGTCGGTGTGTAATGTGTTGCCTACAACCAGGAGTTTTTTTACCGCTATAGTGGCTGAGTTTATACCTTTCAAAGGTGTATCCGGTGGAAATAAATTTCTGCAAATGTTTCCACTCGCCCACTTGAGGAGAGTGGTCAAATTACCTCAAACCAGACTATACACAATAATAACAATAAAAGAAGTCATTGAGCAGCACTGCCTATTATACCGCACTCAATTACGTCAGTCAGCATCGCGCTCTACACGGTTTAGCACTCAGCGATGACGCTATGGAAATGATACGGAGTTTACAACGTCAACTTTCCGAACTGATAGCAACCGGGCGTTGTTTTATCTCCTCTGTTCCGCAGTTATACTTTCCTTGAAGTAGGAAAGTTTAAAGTATATCTGGGCAGAACGCGCGGAGGTAGCTAAAGTTTAGGCATCTTTCGTTTTACTAATTGCCACCAAGTTTTTGAAACTTTGACGTGGTGTTTATTAAGGGGAGTTCTTCCGGCTTTAACAGCTTACCTAGTTAATGGTAGAAGCTTTGGATGTGGAATTTGATAAGGAGTTTGCTAATATCCATGTGAAAATGTTCAATGGGTTTGAGCCGGATTGTGCATTTTTTAGAATTTTCTGGGAATAATTCTTCACACATTAGAAAAGGTTGTTGTAGCGGTGAAATTGAGCGTTATTTTCAGATAAAACCAACGAATTTACCCTTTAGTAAGGGCCGGGACAAACACTTTTCTTGACGTTTTGGTGACAAAACTGATACTGTTTTCAAAATTTAGGAAAAAGCAACAGAGATGTGAAATTAAACGGTAAAGTAACATGCAGTAGTAGAGACTTAGTGGAGGGCGCATGCTATTCTCAGTTAATTTAAAGTGAGAATACGGTGCTATTCCCAAAAAAATTTAAGAGAATATTCATGCAAAGTTATACAGCTCAGTTTCATCCACTTCAGAAGTCACAAATAAATCGATACACACAACTTTCCTAATTGGATAACGAGTTAAGTTCCTGCAATTAGTTGGTATTTCAGACGCACAAACTTCGCCAGCAATTCGATACTGTTTCGGCTGATTATTCACCCCTTTCTTCGATCCGTTTTGCCCCCGATAATTTCATTAACTGTCCGGGCCTAATTACAAAAACGAAACAATGTTATTTTGTGGACTCACCCTCGGTAGGTCTAGGGCACTCGTCATCCTTGGCGAACATACATATGTCAAGTGGCTTTGTTAAAGTCGCTACGTGAGGGTGAGTGTAAAACAAACGAAGGACCGGACTCGAGGGGGTAGAAAAGGAAATTAAAATTTTTCGCCGAGGAAAAATGGAATTGTCGTCGTGGTTAAAGTAGCAATGGATCGATAGAACTTCGGAGAGTCCAAATGCCTTGCAGCAACACGTTATTGCCATTAGCAGGTGCTTAATTTTAAGCTCGTTAAATCGTGACTCCGCACTTAGCGCGGAAGGTAATACAAACTCTACAATAATTAAAACTACACGCAGAGAAATCGATGAGTTCATCTTCCTATTGTTTAATAAACTAATAAACTAACCGTTACTTTTTGTTCTTGGGTGTTATTGCGTGGAAAACCCAAAATTGAAAATGCAAATTCTTCTCTGGGGAACCAAGGTGGAAAGAATGGGCACACATAAACCCCGTTTTAATCAGCCTGATTTCGTTTATTAAATTTTCAAGGGCTCGTTATTTTTTCATTAGACCTGCAAATATTTGAAAATTTCACCGTTGGCCGGAAATTAATGGCCTCTAAATGGATACCAGACACATTTCTTTTGATCCCCTCCTTCGGTTCCTTTTAATGGGTCCGACGATCTACATTTCAGATAGATTTTGAAATACGTAAAGGTCGATTCATGGAAAACAGTCTGGGTAATCCCGATCCGTAATCCTAAATAATCAAAGGGACAAGGCTGTCCGCCCACATCCATCCGGGCACACGTTATATTGATTAGCGGTAAACCAACAATATGGCTTACATGCGGTCTCGAGGAGTAATATAATACTGAATCAACCGTCTATTAGTTGTCAGGAACGAATACATACTGGTATTGATCCTACAATTACATGTGTAAAGGGAATTTCTTCGAATAAAGAAACAAATACCACTTTGCTTATACAGGGTGTCTCAGAAACAATTGGTTTTTAACTCCCGGTTTCGAACGAAATGGACCAGTTTCACTCAGTTTGTCAGAAAGTAGTGGATGATCTGGTTGTCATCGTATCCAAAAATCCCCTCTTTGGAATTTTGACTTATAGCGTGTCAATTTGAGAACGAACCACTCTCGATATTTCGGTCTTTATACAGGGTGATTCATTAATAATGGGACAGCCGAAAGCTGGAAATACTCTACAGGTTAAATGTTGACGAGTGGAGCAAATATGCCTTAACCGAAAGTTGATAGTTTCGGATATACAGGGTGTTGAAAGTTAAAATTTTACTGTACTTTTTTGTCATTAGTCGGAAAGTATCTAGGTTAGACACTTGAAAATTTGTAAAATTATATTTTTTTAAGTGACGAATAAGATACGTTCTGCAATTTCCGCATTGCTAATAAAGGGCGCTATTTACGCTCAATTTTACGGAATTTATAGTGAATAACTTTTTATCCTATGTGTCTACCATGAACTTTGATTTAAAATCTGAAAGAGCAATAATTTTTCCATGAATGATGTATTCTTGTTTTATTTCGATACTTCGATTCGTTTTCGAGAAAAATTAATTTAGCGAACACTATGTTTAAATTTGATTACGAGAAATTAAAAGTGAATAAAACAAAATGTATTTTCATGTTCTAGAATATATAATTCGTCACCTAAAACATATAACATAAATTTATTACACATTTATTACATTCATAAATTTTCAAGTTCGTAACCAAGATATTTTGAGAATAATTGCAAAAAATGAATTATTAAATTTTTAACTTTCAACATCTTGTATATATCCGAAACTTTCAACTTTTGAATAAAGCATATTTTCCCCAATCATCATTATTTGACGTATAGCATCTCTAGTTTCGGTGGTCGTATTGTTAATGAATCACCCTGTAGAACATGTAAATATGCAAAAATACGTTGATTTCGAAGGGGACATTTTTTAATTTGGTTTTCTACTAAATTGTATGCACCCTCTATCGGGGTGGAAACAACCACTAAAATCTTAAGTGGGAAGGGGAGTTGAGTTATACCTCATTTGAAAGGTATTTCAATTATTTTTCCAAATGTATCTGTTTTTTTCATTGAGATTTCTTCGAAAAACCATGTTCAAACCGTAAACAAATTTAGATATCAACTGTATTGTAGAAAACATGTTTATTAATGTTTTAAATATTCAAAATTTTGTCCATTATTTTCTAAACAGTAATAAAGTATGTTTCCAAAGTTCGCTCTAACATTCACAAAAACTTCTACTTGAATTTCCTTATACGCAGTTGAAATTCTTTTCAATTCTTCTTAATCTTGAAGCTGGGTTTTATGAATAACAGATGATTATTTTTGTTTTTATGTATTTATTTTTACTTGTAAATGTGTTTATTTAAATATTCTACTTGTAAAAAAACATTAAGAATAAGATCTTTCGATTAAAAAAGGACTATGGAGTTTTTGAGTTCTTTTAAAGTTTTTTTTTTTAATTTTAATTCACGAGTCAAAAGTTGGGTGTTTATAAGGTTATTTACAAAAATGCAAAATTACACGTTTTAACAAAGAACCGAGATAATGTTCATCTATGGAAAATGTACATGTGCAAGAAGTACAGCAAAAATTTTTAATTAGAGAAATTCCAATTTTGAAACATAAATACGTGTTGGAATTAGTTGCTAAGTTTACTGAAACTGGTTCCATTGTCAACAAGAAAAGAGTTCATATGCGTGTTTTGAATAAAGCAGCTCAAATTGAAGTTTTAGACTTTTTTATTTCCGAACCGGCCAACTCCGTTCTTACTGGATCGCACGAACTAGGAATGTCTCACGAAACAGTAAAGAAAGCGTTAAAGTTAAATAAATTTCATCAATATAAGATGCAAATCCTTCAACAACTTTGTGACAATGATTCTAACAGAAAGATTCAATTTTCTGAAACAATGATATATTTTATAAGCGACAACTGAAATATTTTACAAAATATTTGCTTTAGTAATGAGCGTACACTTTTCTTTAATAAACACGCTAACAAAGAGGCCTTTATTCATAGAGGAAAACCTGACTGGTGAGCTCTACTTAAATCTGCTAGAAGAGATAATAGACCCATTAATAACAACGAATTTAGTAAATCAAGGTTGGTAATAGAGATTTACAAGAAGATCTTCATTTTCAACAAGATGGAGCTTCACCACACTATTTTCTTAATGTTAATTAGTGGTTACACGATAGGTTTTCTGGCTAATGCATTGGCTAAAGGGGATTAATTGAGTGGCCACCGCGATCGCACGATTTAACACTTCTGAATTTTTTTCTTTGGGGACACCTTAAATCTGTTGTTTATAAAACCCAGTTTCAAGATTTGGAAGGATTGAAAAGAAAAATTTCCGCTGCGTATAAGGAAATTTAAGTAGAAATTTTTGTGAATGTTAAAGTGAAGTTTGAAAACAGACTTTGTTACTGTTTAGAAGGTAGTGGAGAATATTTTGAACACTTGAAACATTGATAAACAATTTTCCTACAATATAGTTGATATGTAAGCTTATTTACGGTTTGGACTTAATTTTTCAAAAACCTCTCAATTAAGAAAAAACAGGTACAGAGTGTCCCAAATTCGACTCTCAACATGGGGATCTCGGAAGATACAGAGTCGGTAAAATGAAGGTAAAATTGTGTCTGTATGAGAGAAGTACTTTGCCTTTTTAATTATTTAAAAAATTTTAATACTTTTGGAAATATCCAAAAAAAAACGAACATTACTATTTCCTTTTTATTTTTGTTCTACCTTAAATTACAGAGAAACATGAAAATGGGGAATACTTTCTTAAGGTACTTTTCCCGCGCTACGATATGAAAATACTTTTTGGGAGATACGACGTTTAGGTTTTTCAACACCGTCATCAACCTTTTTTTTCAAAGAGTGATCTGACCGTTTTTGTACGAATTTGGCTAGTCATTGATAATTAAAAAATAACTATGTATTGCACTTGCCGATTTGCGACGTCTAGACCAAAAATATTATTTGTAAGGATTTTGAAAATATATGTAGCATCAAGTTTGATACTATTGTAGATATAGGATGGTGTTTATATCTTATAATGAAATCACAGGTCAGGAAAAGGATTATAAATATGCGTTTATTAATATAAAGTGATCAAAGTGGAGGACAAAGTAACTTATGAATTTGCGAGCGCGAACGCGACTTCTGAGTTGCCAACGACAACCGAACCCAGAAGAAAAGAGAGTTTGCGCATGACCTGCAAATCCTTAAATACTAAAACCCGTGGTGATAAACCATGGGCGTACCCTGGCTAGGGTGCCATCTGTACCACCCGCTGCATTAAACCATGGCGTCTTAGCTGGGAATTGGAATTGTAACTACAGGGCAAACGGAATCTATCACGGGCAATTCAAATGCCGACAAAGTATATTACAGGCAGTTCCAATATCGACCAAGTTTATTGCGAGGATTTCCAATGCCGACAAGGCATAGTGTGGGAAATTCCCATGCTTCAAGTAATACCTACTAAGGTCGTACCTCAGGGGTATATCAATTATAAAGATAATACCTATTATCTAACATGTATCAAATGTAAAAGTAACACCTATCTACAAGAATACCCCAGCAGTCAACTGCGATTCTACATATATTTTAAACATTCTGGTTATTGATTCAGGTCTGGACTGCGGGCAGGCCAATAAACCGTACCACGGTTACCCATCCACTTATTTGGAAATATTCGGTTTAGCAATAATATAAATAAAATAGACCAGTAGACCGCGTCTCTTACACCAATCGCTACGCTTTTATGCCTGTCATGTGATCCACATCTGATATTTATTGAGCTATTAATTTTGATGTAGTGGTTTCCAATTTCTACTATAAAAGTGGAGTAAGTAAGATGCACTAATGCAGAATGTGAAAATGGTAAGGTATTGTGTCTCCTGACAATGAATATTTTTGGGCTAGACATCACAAATCGGTAAGTGCGACACAGTTATTTTTTAATTATCAATGACTAGCCAGATTCGTACAAAAACGGTCATATCTATATTTGAAAAAAAAAGTTGGTGATGGTATTTGAAAATCAAAACTTTGTATCTCCGAAAAACTATTTTCTTATTGTAGCGCGGGAAAAGTGCTTTAAAAAGGTGTTCTCTATTTGCATGTTTTTCTGTAATTTAAGGAAGAATAAAAATAAAAAGAAAATAACAATTTTTGTTTTTTCCAGATATCTCCGAAAATAAACAAAATTTTTAAACAAATAAAAAAGCAAAGTATTCCTCGCACAAAGACAAAACTTTGCCTCCATTTAACCGACTCTGTATCTCCTACGGCTTCCGAAATCCCCATGGTGAGAGTCGAATATGAGATACCCTGTACAATAGGAAAACTAATTGAAAGACCCTTCAAGTGAGATATAACTCAACCCCCTTTCCATTTAAGATTTTAGTGGTTGTTTCCACCCCACTAGAGGATGCCTGCAATTTAATAGAAAACCGACTTAGAGAATGTCACCTTTGAAAAAACATCGATGTGTTTTTACACATTTACATATTTTCTATCAGACCCGAAATATCGAGGGTGGTTCAGTTTCAAATTGACACACTGTATAAGAGTTTTTATGTCGTCTCACTATGCTTCAGAACTGTTGCTAATTTAAGAGCGTATACCTCGTTCTTTTAAATATTTCTACCACTAACACCTGATACCTTCAGATTAGGGTCTACTTTTACCCGTCTGAAACTGAAAGAAGACCTGGTCCGGCCTGTACTCTGGTACCCCACCTCGATCGGAAGAAAGCCATAATAATCCCAAGTAAGAACCTCCAACTCATGCACGAGTTCTTTCTTACTTTACATTTTTGTGCTGTAACTTTGAGATTGCTCCATCAGTTATTGCACGTAATCAAAGAAAGTAGAAAAGAAGTGGAGTATTTTCAACACGTGAATGATATGCTATTGACTAAGGTGTATCTAGATTATTTTTCGCACAGACAAGGAGTTATTGAGAGAACTTGCCGACAGTGTTCCCCTATGCTCTTCTGGGGATTTCCACTCTACTGGTTTAGCTTTTCAGGCAATTATGAGAAATGAAAAAGTGGCTGAAAATAGCCTGAAATATTGCTGAAAGTGCTTCAACCATGAAGATTGACGCTCGGACCGCTGGTGTTTGAGTACTTGAACCAATGTAAAGTGTCTGGTTTTCCGCATTCGTGTGGCTTATGTTTGTCAGATACGGAATACAATGTTGCATTAACTAACAACATTAATGCGGGACAAAATCAACATTCCAGTTTGTTTGCTTGCACCAATCTACAACAGTTTTTTTTCAATTAAAATTCTCATTATTTATTTTTTTCAAATAATTGAGAATAGGGCCTGGAGGCCGCATCGGCGGTGTGAATAAAGAGGAATTACTAAAAATATTTCCTAAAATTCGTCTCTTTATTAAACATCTTCTTAGAAGATCCCTAAAGTTTGGTTGTCACCACATCTTGATCTTCCACCGTCTTATCGTTAAGATCATGATCCGAATGATGATTATCGGGTCTCCAAATCCCACTCCATAAAGTGCGGTTCGATCGCTTGCTAAGTTTTCGGTACTCCAAATCACATTTCTAACAATGGTTGCTTTTGTCTCTTCTGTTCTTTATAGTTTCATGTAACGTTTAAGAAGATGGTGACTAATAAATGTTTAAAAATAATTTTTACTATGATTTTGGGGAAATTTTTTGAATCTATGAATTTTGAATTTAAATTAATAAAATTTTTTTCGTAATTTAAATCGTGTGTTACTTTAAATATACCATTTCACTTTTTGTTGATATCCGGAAAACAAGAAGTTTCAGAAAAAGTTCTAGCAAAAACTACTTAATTTTTTAAGCTCTTTGCAAATTTATCCAAAAAATGAGTATTTCGTTAGGAAAAAAATTGGTCTCGAAATGTCCTTTAAATTACCTTGAGTAAAAATTTGCTTATGTGAGTTAGACGTCCCCTTTCATAACAATCAACGTTTGTTTGGAACCTTTTCTGTTGATAGAGATAATCGCTTGTGTCATTTTAAATGAAACATCCTCTATATCAGTGACCCCTTCTTCGTTCAGAATTCTCGCATCGAAGTATTTATGCGACCAAAACCACTAAAACCTACCATGAGTCTAAATCCTTCATGTTTAAAAAAAAAATTTTTTACACTTCTGTGGCTTTTAAAAACACCACGCACGCCACTGCTGCTTTTATCCCCTTATCACTCACAATTTCCGAACCGAATTGCAAATTTATAAATGCATCTGATGAGAGGCAGATGTGTGCTGAACGGGCTAATAGATATACATACGCATGGAATTGGGTAATAATGCCGATATCTATAGCTCCTCAGTTTTTTTCTTTTTAATATTCCACGTTTTTAAGGAGAACGTACCTACACCACTGCCTTTTTATGATTATCTTGGTTGCTGATATGAGCATCATGATGAAAACTTATAAACGGGTGAAGAAATGATCAGGGCCGTACTGAGGGGGTTGAAACCCGTAAGTATAGTATATAGAAGGGGCCAGAAGTTGTTTGCCATTCTTGATTTTTTAACTACATATTTAGCCTGAGTAATACAATTAAATGAACTTTAGTTGTATCTGCACTGCATTTGAATTAATTTGAACTAATCTTTTTTTGAAGTTGAGGAGAATCTGCTATTTAGACATCGTGAGATTACCTCAAAGCGATCTATGTAGTTTGCCCACAGTCTAAGGGGTTGGTTTTCTCTTCTAAGAATCACCAAACTCCTTTTCCTCACATCCAGGACCGCGGTGAAGCATTACTTTATATCTGGTTTGACTTTTCCAATCTTCAGAGTGTTAGTTCGTAGGTTTGTTTCGACTTCATAATTTTCTGATCAGTTGTGCGATGTTGTTTCAATGATTTCTGGATTTTAGCATTATGCTCGCATTGCTTTTCTTAGTTAGTTTACAATTCATTTCAGTTTCGACTCGTTTCCTTGCTTCGGCCCATTCTTACTGTTGAGGGTTGCTTCAGTGGGTGAGTAAAAGAAAAGGGAGCACCTGATTACAACACGATATATTACAGACTAACTATTAAAAAAAGAAAAAGGACACACATCTAAAGGAACACAGAAAACGCCGACCCCGCATATACATTTGGCGGGCCGCCTTATCAATATTATTGCTTTTAGGCAAATTAAGGTTTACTTTCTTCAATACTTACATAGAAATATTGTGTGCTCGGAAATGTTCTCATTTTTGTCATAAAACCACCACTTTGGGTTCCGCTTTTTCCCTATTTTGTGCAAATAATTCTAAAACGTCTCATGCCTTATAATCGTTTAAGTTTAAAAATAGTCAGTGTCTCCTTATTATCTATAAGTCTACGCCCCAACGTCTCTGATGAAAATTTTTGACCTTCCTTCATAAATATCCCACTACGCTTGTCACTGTTCAAGTGTTGATCGTTTTGCCTCCGTGCGTTTCTCTTCGTCCGACAGTATTTTGGTGAGCTTTTCCAGTCGTAGCCTTAGCCCTTTTTGAAAGATGATTAGAGAATCTGCTTTCAGATATGTGGACTTAGCTTAAAAGTCTTGTTTGTCCATATAGTGTCGGGTGAGTACCAGTCGGAATACCGCTTGACTAAACTTCTTTTCTTTTTCCACCCTAGAATGCACTCAGAACCGCCGCAAAACATTACTTTGAGAGGGGGGCCTTTCTTTTGCCTTCAAACTACCATCCTTTATCCATCCATATTTTCGAAAACTCCATTCCCTCATCTATCTAAGCTTTCGAAAACTCCCACCCCTCATCCATCCATGTTTTCGAAAACTCCCATTCCTCATCCGTCTATTATATGTCTTGGAGCCAATACATCTTTGTAAAGGTGGTGAGTTTTTTCTCCTCTTCGATCTTAATTTAAAGCTCTTCAAATTCTTTCACCTCTCTCTTTTTCACCCATCCCCTCCCTTGCGTAGTTTCTGACTCTGTCTCACATTGTCTCGCTTTTCAGCATTTCGCTCACTATGTTCTTTAACCGTACGTAGCGTGAAGCTGAACTAATCTGAACTAAACAGAGTGCAGTTTTGTCTTTGTACTATGTTAGAAGTTACTTTATGGCTGCTTGCATTGAACACCGTATAGATGTAGCGACGGAGATACTTTACTAACCATACATTATTTTACTTGGGGGCGTGTTTCCAGCGGTTCTATCTCCTTACGATATTGTTTCTTCTTTTCGCCTCGCAGCAGTCTCTATTCTCCTTTTTCGTGGAGATGAAGGCGGCTTGGTTTCTTTTCATAGGTCTCGTATAACACTATAATGGCCAGTACGCTCCCTAAATATATGAAATGCCCCGGCCTTAATAAAGTTTAAAGGTCAACGAAGGCATTCACAAACAGCGAGATTGAGAGAGTCAAAATTTCACCGGGAGCCTCAATTTGCGTGGACCAAGCTCAAAATTAATTCCAAAGTCGTCACACTCATATCCCTGCGGCTTCCTTTGTGGGGCACACGTCGACTGACGGTCTTCGAAAGCACGACCAGAGGGCTTTTAAATTATGAAATTTTAATCGCCAAAATAACTTTCCGGGAGTGTTCTCCTCCGACAACGGTCAACTGAATTCCTGGTTTCTGCAATCACTGCGACCGATATTATTTATTGTCCTTTTCGAGGTTTAATATGAATATTTAAATTTCATTTGAAAATACATATATAACCGGGCTCTAAATATTTTATTACAATGATGACATTTATATGCTCTGGGCTATATTTGTTTTATGATCTGCACCCACTGATGCCGGAAAGTGGTGGGAAATTAAATATTATTTATGGGTTGGAAATAGAACTGAAAGACAACCGGAATGAGACCGGGACGAGTGACCCGACTTGGAGGTCTCGTTTTTCAGCCCTTTGCACAAAAGGAATAATAAAGCAGCTTCTTTGAATGGAAAAGCTTTTTGAGCAGGACGAAGCAAAAGATTTCGCCCTACGCTGGGAACGTGTAGACGCATGAAACAAATCGATACGTTTAATAAGGGCATTCTTGCAAAAAATTACTAATCGGTTTCTATGGGGAAAAACGTGCCAAGATAAATGAACCTGGCTTCCGAAACGCTATTTATTACGTGGGGGATTTTGTTTCCCAACGGCGAATAATAATTGCGCGCTCTTAGGAAAAGCATTAGTTATTTCTGAATAACGCAACTAAAAAAAATCTGTTAAAAGCGAAGAGATTTATGAGGCTGATTCTCCTTTTTCAATTTTCCTTGTCCATTCTTAGAAGTGACCGAACACCATCCATTTCGAGACGCAGCAAGGACGGTCATGTAACACTTTCGAATTATTCAATTTTCGGGATTTAATTTGTTTTCACAGCGAACGAACGAGTTTTTGGTCCGGGCACGATGTGTCAAGGATCTTAACATTGCGAACAATATGGACAAAGCGGAACTTCTGATAAGAGGCGCAAAAGCGCGGACGAAGCAAAAAAATTATTTGCGTTTAAAATTTAAATTTGCCCCAAATATCCATCATCAGCTCGCTGGATTTGAGTGTTCACATGCTAATTTCGCGGCGGGAAATATCAAATAAACATCGTTTTAAATTCAAATTCAGTCGATTGCCGGCAACAGGTTTTTTCTTGTTTGTTTTATATTGGGATCCAGACAGGCGAAAGCGCATTGTTTAATCAAAACACGAATTATCGACGAATCACGAGTTTCCGAAATAAACTCAATCAAGGCAAGTGTATACATAAATTATATCTGCAAACACACCAAACCACGTAGACTTGGTACGAATTATTGCGGTCTCAGGCTGAGTGGGCCCTATTCGCCGAGATAAGGGCTATTATAAGTTATGTGTGGGTTCTGCATCCTTCTAATGTCGAGGCAATTTGCTTTCCATTTCTAATTCCTTGATAAAGGTGATTGTCAATCAACCTAATTAAATACATGCCGTACGTTGTTTTTCCGCAATCGCAAAGGCATGATCTTTGCAGGGTGTAACACGTCATCATGAAGAAATTTCAGGGGGCAATGTTACTCTGCAAAATTATTTTAAAAATGCTAATCGACTCATGGTCAAAAACGCACAATTTTCAATATACATGGGGGCAAAGTTTCATATCTTTTTTCACATTTTGCGTTTTTCTCACGCATACTTTTAAGTTCAATTTTTTAAATTTCGTAGACCTATTTTCTTTAAGACCCTCTACAACAAGATGCCAAAATTGTCGGTAGTCCTATATAGGCTGTTATGTGGGTGTCCTCAGATGGGGTGGTCTGTGCCACAAAAAGACCAAATTTTGCGTTTTTCCACAAAAAGACACTTCTCACAAAAGTTTTTGCTTGTTCCAAAAACACCTTTTAGCCTGGAAAAAATTATCTTCTTATACGGGGTGCTCAGAATCCTTGAAAACATGGTTTTAACTTAAGAGTAAACTAACTCTATTTCTTATTTTTAAGCAAAATTTCATCGAAGAAGTTGTTTAAATTACTTTTATAGTCGAAATCCAAAATTTCAATTGATTTTATTTTCAAATTGATAAATAACTCTTAAGCCAAATAAAATATTGATACTATTAAGAAAAATAGATACTGCGATTGCCTTTTGCTCTTGGAAGCCACCACTTTAACATATTTTTTCAAAAGTATTTTGAAGTTTTCGTACACAGAATAAACAATGTCTTGACATATTTGGGCCACAGCTGCAATTATTCTGTTTTTTTAAAACATCAACGTTGTGTGGTAGTGTTTGTTTGTACACTTTTTCTTTCAAAAATCCCCAAAGGAAGAAATCACATGGTGTGATGTCAGGCAACTTGGGAGGCTATAAGATAGGCCCAAACCTACCTGTTCACTTTTCAGGAAGATGTCGGTCTGGCCAATTTCGTAGCTGAAGAGTTGAATGAACGGGACATCTGTCTTGTTGAAAATATTCATTGTATCTGAACTTCAAATTTTCGTTCTCAAATATGGCCCAAAAAAAAGTATCTAATATCTCTAAATATGAATTTCTATTAAAAAAAAAAAAATAGAAACCCTTGATTCGATTAGAGGTAATAGCGCTCCAAACATTTCCTTTCTTGAATTTTTGACTTCGTGAAGTAATAGCAAAAATTTGGAGTTTCTTGTGATTAAAGCTGACAATTTTGTGCAGTTATAACACTATTTATATAAAATGTGCACTCATTGGTCAAAATAATGTTTTTGTAAACTTGCATATCTTCCTGAATTTTTTCCCCAATTTCTAGATAAAAATTCAACCAATGCGCATCATCGCCATCTTCTAGTGTATGCAAAAGTTTTGGCTTGTATGCTTTAAAGTTGTTACTTTTCAAAACTACACGAATTTACTTCTTACTAATATTTAATTAACTCGATCTTTTTCTTAGTGATAGCTTGGGTTTCTGTGCCACCCAATCAATAACTAATAGCGTCGCTGCATCATTTTCATTATGGATTTTTCTTGGTCTCTTTACATTTTTCACATCATCTGTTCGATCAAATTTTCGTAGAAGTTTTTTCAAGTTCTGTTGACTGATTTGTACCTCAGGATATTATTTGTGGAATATATCAATAATATGACGATGAGAAATGTCACCATTGCCGTAACACTTAATCAAATAAATTCGATCCTTTAAAGTAAGCATTTTTGCATAAAAATTTAAGACATGTAAGTGCAGCTTATTTTTTGAAATGATGAAATTTATAGTTAGAATACCTGTCGAAACTTGCTCATCAGTTGTTTACAACTACTTACGTGGCTGCGTAGTAGCAGCACATTATTTCTTTAGTTAGCTTAAGAGTTATTTATCAATTTAAAAATAAAAACAATTTAAATTTCGGATTTTAACCGTTAAACTAATTTTAAGCAACTTCTTCAAATAACTTTAGGAAGAAAGGAAAATAGAGTTAGTTTACTCTTACAATAAGTCAAAACCATATTTTAAAAGATTCTGAGCTCCCCTTATAAAAAAATAATTTTTTTTACGATGAAAGGTGTTTTTGGAATAAGCAAAAACTTTGATGAAGAGTGATTTTGTTGAAAAACGAAAAATTTGGTCCGTTTGTGGTATAAGCAACGCCACCTTAGGACAGCTAGTATATTATGACTATCTGAATTCGGTGATATTTGTTTATGACCTTTTGGTGGGTGTAAGACTGAGTGGGCGACACTGGCTGTAGACTCCAGGTCAATTGATAATCGGAACGCACGATTCGTTTATCGTTTAAAAGGGAATCGGAAAATAAATTGACTAGTGCAGGTAAAACATGTAAGGAATTTCGATTTTAACGTGCAGAGTTATTGTGTTTTCATTCTTTTCCATTTATTTACATTGGTGCTTTTCGCTCTGATATTTTAAAAATTTCCATCAACACGAAGGCAGCGAAATCGATACTAATCTAAACATCGAAGGGGAGGCGCCGGCCGGACTGGCTCCGCCCATTTCAACCGCTAACTTTTTACGTACTTTGTTCGTCTTTGTCGGAGGTATATTAAAACTTATACGGCCCTTCTCCCACTTGCACAATTCCTATGTACCGACTTGAACTGGTGATACCTGTATATGAGAAAAAATGTGAAGCTTTCCTGGCCTGTATATCGAAAACGATTCGTTTTTGATCATGGATCTATTAAAACTCTTTTACTATTTTACACAGTACTATCGCGCCATGAAGTATCTCCATGATGATACACCCTGTATAATCTGACAATTTGTACAGTTTTTTTCCTGTGGCGTAAAAGGAGTGGTAGTTCGTACCGCCACCTCGTGAAAGAGAGAAATGAATTCGGTCAAACTTCCCGCTCAAATAACAAATAAGAAAAGCTCTGGTGCGACCAACAATAGAAAACAAAAACCTTGTTAATTTACTTCAGGCTCTTCGAGCTACGGCGCTCGACAAGCAATACGCCGGAAACGTGTCAGGAGACTAAATAGGGCACTATTCAAGCAAGGGCTGCTCTTTACCCTTTTCGGTCCGTACCTTCATAAAGACACTAAAAAACGACGAACAAGGATCGAGATAAGGGTCTAATGGACCTTGTTGTAGATTAAGAAGTTATTTTCATATATTTTGTTCAGAGTGAACGTAAAAGGGAGAGAAAATTGGATTAAAATTAAGTAGGACGCGTAATTTGAAAAATAGCCTGAGAACTTTTAAAAGCATTTGCCGTAAAAAATCTTGTTAGGACTACTCAGTTAAATGACGTGTATGGAATGTCGTGTACCTTTACTCACGCTTCAAGACATCGCAAACAAAATTTTGAAATTTTCTTGAATTTTTCTTTGGAAATTCAATTCATGTTCAGTACAGTCTTGATGTTTGGAGACTCATATGTAAATTCCACAATTTGAAGACAAATATAGGGTTAAAGTCAACGCTACGCTATTGACTTTAGGGAACTTGCATACAAAGTGTCCATTTCTGAAGCTCAGCTATGGGGATCTCGGTAACTATAAAAGATACGAGATGGGTTAAATTAGGGCAAAGGCACGCAATTTGGAGCTCAGGAATATGCCGATTAAAATTCCGATAATTTTCAGATTTACTCGAAGAAAACTGAAAATTGGGAAAAATTGTTTTTATTTTTTCTTCAATACGAAAATGAAAAGTTATGGGCACTTCATAATTGCAACTTTTCCTCTTCTACAATGCGGAAAAGCCATATTTGAAATCCGACGTTTCGGTTTTCGGCAACCATCATCAGCTTGGCTTTTTCTTATGGGCGCCATCTTACTTTTAAATTCAGCTTCTTTCCTGTTTGCGATGATGCGTCACGTGTTAAGATTTGGTCTTGCAGTGTGCAGTATAATCAGATTCGAGGTGTCCATGTTATAAACAAAATCATGTCATCGATGACCAAGGATGTAGCGACACCTCAACAATGCCTCAGTTTGTTTATACACCGGTATTTGAAGTGCGGGTATTTTTCCTATATTTCAAGGAATACCTTTTCCAGGTGAGCTCAGCTCTCCCCTTCCAACGAGGTGTTTTTGATAATAAAAATTGGTTGTTAGTAATGTTAAAACTTGGGTCTTATTAGACCGACGTATTAATTGTTAGTTGTTTAGTTTATAGGTTTAAGTCTAAACCTTATGTTACGCCCATGATATCACCATGTGTTTAGTAATATTCTCGGCATGACTAGATTGCAGTACCATTATGTTCTGATAAGTGGGTCCTTGGGCACTGGAATTTCCGCTACTTTTCTTTGGCAGAACTCGCAATTTAGATGTAAGCACGTTTCGTTGGATTGGTGTGACTGCAATAAACCATTAAAGGGTCAACCTAGCTTTTGACTTAAACGTTACACTTTAAAGCAATATGTAGCAAGTTAGCCGACAACGACTTCTGAATAGGAGTACGTCTCTGTCTGGAGGCTCTCAGTTTTTGGTACTTAAGAACTGAGTGGCGCGGCCAGGGAGTCAATCTCATGAATCGGTGGTATTCTAATCTTTCACATTTCCCAATTTTATCATTTTGTTTAAATTGTCTTTTTCTCGCATGGTTTGTTACGAGAACTTAGTTGAACCACTAGTATGGTGTAGTGGATCGATGTTAACTTTGTCTTAATTAAACTTGTATACAGAGTGTTCCATAAACATACCGACAAATGTTCAGGCAGTATAGAGGTCATAAAAATAAATGTCTAAATCGAATAAAGTTAGGTCCAACATCGCTTCGTTTTCAAGATACAGAGTGTTTAATTTTTTTTTTCTTTAATATTTTTTAAGTACACATTTTAAAAATGGTTTGGGATACGGACATGAAACTAGAGACACGTTATGGCGAGATAAATGTGCATGTTCTGAAGTAGGCAGAATATTTCCACCTACATCAGTGGCGTCTGTGGGGCCATTCAATGGGATGTTTTTTTTATGGAAAAATGGCACGCCACTGATTTTTTTAATACAAATATATTTTTTTAATATTCCATCAAATTTTAATTAAAAAAAGGCCTCTTCGTGTTTTGTTGCTCAAGTAGTCATTTTTAAGATAAAAAATAATTTCTCATCCCTGTGCCTACCAAAAACCGGTATATGTTTCAAATGCGATTTTTTTAAAATTCTTTAGGAGAAATTAATTTAATTTTCTTTTCATAGAGGTAGAGGACGTACAGATAAACATTTTTTGTGCAATAAAATATGTCTATAATTTAACGATAAAAAAAATCAACGATTTTGTGGACAAATTTATTCTTAAACTGTCAAGAACTGATTTATTTATTTAAAATAAAATTATAATACATTTGGTTTTCATGATAATGACAAAACAAGTGACTTGACTATGGTGCAGCATTATGATGCTTAGAAACGTTTCTACATGTGTAAATGGCTCAGAATTTAATGAAATTGTAGTTTGGAAGAAGAGTATTATTTTGCTCTAAGGCATGTTTCACACTTATTTATCTTCATGTTTTCTACCTCTACTAAAAGGAAATTAAATTAATTTCTCCTAAAGAATTAAAAAAAAAATTGTACTTGAAAACATATACAGGTTCTTTGGTAGGCACAGGAATGAGAAATTATTTTTCATTTTAAAAACGGATACTTGAGCAACAAAACACTAAGAGGTCTTTTTTCTATTAAGAATTGATGGAATATTAAAAAAATGTATTTGTATTAAAAAAGTCAGTGGCGTGTCATTTTTTCCATAAAAAACATCTCATTGAATGGCCGCACGGACGCCGCTGGAGGAAATATTTTGTCTATTCTAGAACATGCACATTTATCCCACCACAGGATGTCTCTAATTTCATGTCCGTATCCCAAACCGTTTTTGAAATATGTATTTAAAAAATATAAAAAAATAAATTAATTAAACACTCTGTATCTTGAAAACGAAGCGATGTCGGACCTAACTTTATTCGATCTAAATATTTGTTTTTATGAGCTCTACATCTCCTGAAAGTTTATTGGTGTGTTTATGAAACACTCTATACATCGATATTGTGTCAAATCAGTTAGTAGTGTAACTAATAAACCTTTACTATCGTTAAACGGTTTGTTGGTTAATTTTCACCAGAAAACAGCGTCCCTGAGACTGCGACTTCAGGGTGGTCCGCACGTGATTATCCAGGCCACGATTATCTTGAGCCACGACTGGATCCACCAAGCCGGACCACCCAAACCACATTTGAGCTTTCGTTCTGGACCAAACAAGCCAAGTAAATTGGCTGGTAGGGAACTGAATGACGGAAATGTGTGTCTTCATCCGTATATTCCTTTTGACCTAATAAAGAACCTCATTTAATCAAAACTTTAGTAGTACTTTAACCGTTTTGTCGTCGGAACATGCATGCATTCGTCATTTTCCCAAATCAAATGCGTATGCGCTGTTTTATTTATAATAAGATAATGCTATTAGTTCATGCTCGTATATGTACATACATCTTCTAATTTTGATTAAATTGTCCTTATCGATGCTCAAGAATAAATTGTCTAAATTGCACTCAGCTTGAGGGAAGTCATCCGTGGAAGCTGAATTATTATTGCATCGCGTACATTATGAAATGTGTCAGCGAAATATAGCTGTATTGAATTGAGTGTTAGCTGAAAAGCCGGATCCGGATAACTAAATTTTAATATTTAATCGTCAATGTTGCTGAACCGCTTCCATCGGAGTAATAAATTTATTGGTGATGGAGAGGAGTAATGGTAGTTAGTACGGCACATTATCTGCACGTTCGACCCGATTTCCGAATGTCAATTTGGCCAAAACCCCGGGCTTTGATTGGGTAATAAACCAGGGCCATAAAAAGAGTTTACGTCCCTTTCTGTAAACAACTTTTTGCCATTGATTATATAAATAATATATTCGAAAACTCGTAACCATTATCGCCCTGCAAATTCGAGTAACCTTTTCAAAGCGAATGTTGAAATTTGGTTATCGTCGTGCCGACCGAATTTTCCGTTAGGCTTTAATTCAATTCCGCGTATTGATTTGGGACGTGGAAGTGCATAATTTATTGCTAATTTTGTATGAAAACCTATTAAATCACGCTTCATTCATGGCTCAATTTTTAAATGGGTTTCTCGCCTTTTTATCTAAACCTTTATAGGTAAAAACTTCCTGCTTGTAGCGAGCTAAGGCAGTAAACTTAAAAAACAACCACGGTATTTCAGTTGTAAAAGGATAAAGGAGACGGACTGAATACGGGGATTTACCATTTTATATTAGGAATTTTATTACATTAAACTCGCGCAGGGCTTTGTGTAAACAAAAATATTAAATCGAGATGAAGCGAAGGAGGAGCTGTTTGCAATCATTCAAAATGCACCATCGCAAGTCAGTTGATGCATAACTTACCTTCTCCCGCAGTGGAAGAACTTTTTTTGATAAAAATTAGGTGAACATTTCGGAATTTGCGACACACTCAGGTTAAAAATGGGCTGCTGAACTAAACTTCCATTTGTCAAGCGAGAAGAATTATCTCTTCAATTCGCCTGTTAAGGTACCCTGGATCTTGCAGGCGATGTGACATTCTGAGCGCTATATATAGGGTGTTTTATTTAAAGTGACACAAGCGATTATCTTCGAAACTACATTTAAACTTAAAGAACAGTTTTAAATAAACATTGCTTGTTATAAAAGGGGACATTCAATCCATATCAGAAAATTTTTATCCAAGTTCATTTAAAAGACATTTCAATGCCAACTTTGTTTTTTTTTAATGGAACACTCGTTTTTGGGAAAATTTGCAAAAACTTTAAAAAATAAAGTATTTTTGGCTGGAAAAGTTTTGTTCTAGAGCTTCTCGTTTTCCAGATATCAACAAAAATTGAATTCACATATTTTAAAAATTAATCCAAAATCGTATTAGGTGTACAACTTTGCTTCCGCCGTTTTTTTTCCGAATTTCGCGATTTTATTGTAAAAAACTAATTATACCTTTAGGATCCAAAGTATTGTCCATCGCTGGCCACTACTTTCTCCCATCTTTCGGGCAGCATACGAATCCCGTGTTGAAAAAATTGGACATCTTTTGAAGCGATCCACGATTCTATCCAATTTCTTACTTCTTCATAAGACCGGAAGTGTTGGTCAGCTAGCCCATGTGCCATGGATCGAAACAAGTGATAATCAGAAGGAGCTAGGTCAGGAGAATATGGCGGGTGGGGTAGGACTTCCCATTTCAATGTTTCCAAGTATTTCTTGACCACTTGCGCAACATGGGGTCGAGCATTATCGTGCTGCAAAATCACTTTATCATGTCTCTCGTTGTATTGCAGCCGTTTCTTTTTCAATGCTCGGCTCAAACGCATTAATTGGGTTCGATAAAGAGCACCTGTGATTGTTTCAGTTGGTTGTAACAGCTCATAATATATTACGCCGAGTTGATCCCACCAAATACAGAGCATGATTTTGGAACCATGAATAGACGGTTTGGCCGTCGACGTGGAAGCATGGCCGGGATATCCCCAAGTCTTTTTGCGTTTGGGATTATCGTAATGAACCCATTTCTCGTCCCCAGTCACAATACGATGCAGAAATCCCTTCCGTCTTTGCCTTGCAAGCAACTGTTCACAAGCGAACAGACGCCTGTCAATATCTCTTGGTTTCAACTCGTACGGCACCCAATATCCTTGCTTCTGAATCATTCCCATGTCTTTGAGGCATTTTGAGATTGTTTGTTGAGTCACTCCCAATGATTGTGCCAATTCTTGTTGACTTTGACACGAGTCTTCGTCAAGTAATGCTTCCAAGTTCGCATCTTGGAAAACCTTCTTTCTTCCACCGCTATGTTGGTCTTCGACGTGAAAATCACCGTTCTTGAAGCGCTGAAACCACTCACGACATGTCCTTTCACTAATAGTGGCTTCCCCATAAGTATCTGAGAGCATTCGATGAGCCTCAGCAGCAGATTTCTTCATATTGAAGCAGAAAAGTAAAACCTCCCGCAAATGACGAGAATTTGGCTCGTACACTGACATTTTCAATTGCGAATAACTTTATGATGAAGACACAAATAGACTAATATTTTTATGAGGTTATGTTAACAGGTGCCCAAGGCTCCTGCATGCCCACATGGGGTTATTTATTTCGATCATTACTTACCGCTACATACATCTATTCAAAAACGGCGGAAGCAAAGTTGTACACCTAATAATAAAAATTGTATTTACACAGTTATCAGTCGAACAAAAAAGCCATATTTTCATTAGAATGTACTCGTATTTTTTTTTTTGGGTATGTATATCTCATTGGGGAAAATTAACATTTTGAGCATTTGTTCGATTGATAAATGTTTAAAAATAATATTTACTATGATTTTGGGTTCATTTTTAAAATCTGTGAATTTTTAATTTCCATTAATAAAGTTTTTTCGTAATTTAATTCATGTGCGATTTTAAATCTGCTACTTCAATTTTTGTTGATATTTGGAGACCAGAAATTTTGGAAAAAACTTTTCCGGTAAAGAACACTTAATTATTTAAGCTCTTTGCAATGGACCAAAAAAATGGGCGTTCCATTAAAAAAAAACAATACTGGCTTTAAAATGTCCTTTAAATGATCTTGAGTAAAAATTTGCTTATGTGCGTTGGACGAACCTTTTCATAACTAGCAATATTTGTTGGAAATTTTTTTAAATTTTAATTTTAGTTTCGGAGATAATCACTTGTGTTGCTTGAAATAAAATACTATATATAGAAAAAGTTGGAAAATCCCAAGAAGGTTTTGAAGCCATATGGCTCGTTAGCTGCAGCTAAATTAAAAAATGTAAAAATTCAAGTTGGTGTCCGTAAGGGAAAACAAAGTTGATGATGGTTGCCGAAAATCGAAACGTTGGATTTTTCCATGTTGTAGACGGGGAAAAGTTGAAATGATGAAGTGTCACTAACTCTGAAATACCTTGTTGTATGAATCTGGGAAAGAATAAGAACATTTTTTCCAAAATTTCAGTTTTTTTCGAATAAATTCGAAAATCATCGGAATTTCTAAAATTTTAAAACGGCACATTCCAGAGCTCCAAATTACGCGTCTTTGCTTCAGTTTCACCCGTCTCGTATCTTTTATGGTTGCCGAGATCCCGATAGTTGAGCTCCGTAAACGAACACTCTATATAGTTTCCAGCATTCCTACTAAAATCGGATAAACTAAAACACTAATTGCGGCTATACTTAAAAACCCCCGGGCTGCAAATGGATTCACAGATAACGGATCTATATAAAGAGCATCGCATTAAACTTCCTAAAGAGCAAAAAGCGCAACTTTTTCAACCCGTCTAACTTACGCGAAGCTTTCATCTTGATTTTTAGTCTGGAGCGAGATATTACCTGGAAACTTCGCCGCAACTAATTTCGCTCCAGCGGGGCGCTTAGTTGGTTAGCTGCGCCACAAAATGGCAAAGAGTTGGCGCATATCTCCAAGTTAGTGTCGGGATAACTCGTGTGTTAAAATGGTGTATATTTACCTATTTTGGAAAGAGATTTATAGTCGTATCTAGCTAAACAATAATTGATAATTAGAAAAATATAACAAGTCTACAAGAAGGGAGCTATAGTGAACCTACAGAGACATTTACTAATTTAGTTATTAAGAATAAAATTACTCAACAGACTGAATATACGAAATAAGGCGTGGTATGGTCTGATTTGATATCGTTGCACTATAAACCAAATGGCAACAGGTTGTACCTCTGATGGTAGGATTTTTGTTTATTGCCCCCACCTCCTCCTCACCATATAATCTCTCTACCCCAAGCCCCCGAAAACATGCCTCTCTCCGGAATAGACCTAATGAAATTCCCTTATGCATAACGGGTGCCAGAGTATTTAGTGGGAGTTAGATTGCAAATTTAACAGTGAATCCCGTGGATCCCCATGACGGGAATTGCTATTTTTAACTGAAAGGGGGCCATTCCATTTATTGAGAAAAATCCCTAATTGTTAAAAATACATTTTCCACTAATGGAATTGTCTTATGTCTGTCCTGTCAGGTTTCAACCAATGAAATGGCTGTCTTGAATTGTTTTCATCGGGAATGATACCCTCATTATACAAAATGTTGCATTTAAAGTGACACGAGCGATTATCTCTGAAACCAAGTTTAAAATTGAAAAAAGTTTCCAACAAACATTGCTTGTTATGAAAGGGGACGTCTAATACACATAAGCTAATTTTTACTTAAGGTTATTTAAAGGGCATTTCAAGGCTGCCCCTTTTTTTTAATGGAACATCTATTTTTTGGTAAATTTGCCAAGAGCTTAAAGAATTAAGTATTTTTTGCTGGAAAGCGTTTTTCTAAAACTTCTTGCTTTCTAGATAATAACAAAAATTGAAGAGACACATTTAAAATAACACATAACTTAAATTACGAAAAACAACTTTATTAATGGAAATTTAAAATTCACAGATTCTAAAAATTAATCCAAAAATATATTAAAAATATATTTTTTTTAATTTATCAGTCGGACAAATGCTCAAAATGTTGACTGTCCGCATCGAGACATTTCATAATTTTTATGATAAACGATCTCGAAACATTTCCAAGCATTTCCTTAGTGGTGGTTGCTTCACAAGCTGCTCTGATGCGGTTTTTCATATCATTCCTAGTTGTCAGGTTTTGAACGTACATTTTTTCTTTAAGATAAGTTCAAAGAAGAAAGCCTAATGGGGTCAAGTCAGGTGATTTGGCTGGTCAGTTCACTGAACCATTACGTCCTATCCATTGTTCAGGAAACTCCCATGGTTCATGAAAGTGGATTCGCTAGAAATAGCACGTTGAAGAAAAAGTTTTCGTTCAAATCTAATTTCTCCTTTTCCCCAAGTACAAAATTGCACCCGCTTTTCAATATCGTTGCCATGTAATTCTTGGTGGAGAGAAACATGATACGGATGCAACTTTTTCAATTTTAAGATACGATGCACACTGGCCAATGAAATGACCGAATCTCTTGACAACTGAGGGCAACTTAAATGGGGATCAACAGCTACAGCAGCTAAAATAGCTATTTGGCTCTTTTCATTGGTGGCAGTTTCTGGACGGGTTTTTTAGTTAGCGCTACCTTGTCACTTTCAAGAAATGTCTTGATTATTCAATAAAAAGTTCGACGACTAGGTGCTCTTTCTTCAGGGAATCTTTGCACGTAAATTCGCTAAGCTTCAGCGCCATTTTGACCACTTATTGCATAAGTTAACACCATTTGAATTTTGGTTTCTTTAGAAAAGTTTTCCATTTTCTACTTTTAGATTAATAATTGTAGTTAAAAAACAAATAATTAGCTTCGTCTTAAAAGTTCCTTTGAAATTTACAAATAAATTCGATACCCCAAAAAAAATGTACGAGTACATTCTAGTGAAAATACGGTTTTTTTGTTCGACTGATAAATGTCTAAAAATAATTTTTTACTACGATTTTGGGCTAATTTTAAGAATCTGTGAATTTTTATTTTCTATTAATAAAGTTTTTTTCGTAATTTAAGTAACGTGTTATTTTAAATGTATCACTTCAATTTTTGTTGATATCTGGAAAATGAGAAGTTTTAAAAAAAAAAATCCAGTAAAAAATACTCAATTTTTTAAGCCCTTACAAATTTATTTAAAACATGGGTGTTCTATTTAAAAAACAAAGTTGGCGTTGAAATGTCCTTAATATGACCTTGGGTAAAAATTTGCTTACATGAGTTAGACGTCGCCTTTCATAACAACCATTGTTTATTTGGAAGTTTTTTTATTCATAGAAATAATCGCTTGTCTCACTTTAAATGAAACACCCTGTATGCTCTCCTAATAATAGTAACATACTCATTTTTATTCTACCTTGTTTGTACAATGAAACAGAAATTTTAATTTTTTTTAATTAGGTAAGAGCTTCCCTTAAGCACTATTTCACCGGACTTCGGAATAGAAACATGTCGGACTGAAGGCAACGGTTTTTAGACGTCACCTCGGTCAACGTTAAAATTTAAACTAGCATAAATTTTCCAGTTGAACCGTCCTAATCGTTATTTGTGAGCATCTTGTGGGTGCACCTAAGGCCATACAAATGCTATACCGGAAATACCCCGGACTGTGACTCGTCTCGAACCGAAACCATTCCGGATGACTTTTCCGTTTCAACAACTTGGACGTTGGGTTATTTGCCGGCTTGGGACGACATGAAATTTATGCCTTCGGGAGTCCCATTTCGACGTTTCGCTAAAGTAACCGGAAAGCAATCGAGATCCGGCATGCAGAAATTGAATTTCATCTGCCGAATATTCGTTTATCATAACTCGCGTGGAAATGACGCCTCGTTATTTGTAACTTTTCACCGGCGAAAACATTCAGCTTTTTACCGTCGACGTAGGATTATTGATTGAGATCGAAAAAGAATTATGACCCTCCGACATCGGAGGGGGCCGAAAGTTCGATTGTGAATAGGTCCCAAGTTGACGGCAACAAAGTGCTCAATATCTTAGAAGTTCACCTGTTGAGCGCGTCGCTCAGTGCAGACTGCATTCTTTTGCGTCCGAGCTTCCAAGCTGCCGGTATAGCTGCTTTCAGTAGCAGTTCCCCTTTAGTTTTAAACTTTTGCATTGTCTTAGAATGCCAGTTAAGGCATCTAACATCTTATACAGGTAGCTGCGGAGCGAGCTTTCGACAGTTATTTAACTAGAACGAAAGGTTGTACGAGGTGGTCTAAAGTCACAAGGTTTGTTATGGGAAATGTTTTTGCCGTTACATAACAAGCCTGAACAGGCAATGATGTCATCGGGGGCTATATGGAATAGCGAGAGTTATTTGCAACTTTTGACAGAAAAGCGAAAAAAAGTCTATATAGTTGATGTTTTCTAGGTGTGGGACGGTTACAACAGTAAAATACATATTGGGTTGTCCACAAAGTCATTGCGTATTTTTCCATTGAGTGAGTTTAACTGTATTAAGTTATTACTAAAATTGTTCATCTGCTACAGATTCAAAAATGGAAAATAATAATGAACATTTGCGACACATTTTGTTATACAGAGTGGTACAAAATCGAGGTGTATCACTGGGATCTTGGAAACTCTACGAAACACGAGGTTACTTAAATTGTGGTAAAGTTGTACAATTTAGTAGTAAGATTTCTATCATATCTACTACTTTTTTTGATGATTGTTCTATGTTATTGTTCTTAAAAGGCCAAAAGGTAATAAAAGGCAACATAAAAATCCAGGTCCTTATTTAAAAAAATTAAATTAATGATGGTGGCTCAAAGACGAAACGTCGGATTTTAAATTTCACAACGCTATCTTGTAGGGGCCAAAAAGTGGCAGCAATGAAGTGACCTTTGTTTTGAAATATTTTTTCAAAACAGGTCAGAACAAAATTAAAATAATAAAGGGTGGTCCAATTGCTATGGGCCACTATTGCTATCTTCTAAACCATGGACATTACAAGTTCGGTTAAATTGGACAAAAGTTGTCAAATTTGATGACAAGTTAAGATCTCGAGGCACTGTTGTCAAAATTTGATCGGTTTCGGAAATATTGGGAAAAAATAAAATTTTGTCAAAAACGTTTTTTGTAAATAAACCGAAAACTAAGGGTTGTAGAAAAAAGTTTCTCTCATAACATTTTATTGTTTTTTAAAGTTCTACAAACTAATGATAAATTTAAAAAAATAGCACTTCTATTTTCTGAGATATCGACACTAACTTCGATTTTTTAAATGCGGACCTGGATTTTTCTTTTATTATTTTAAATGCATATTTTATCCTAATTTCACTGATGTATTACATGTTTACATTTGCCGACGTATCGTTAGAAAAATTCATCACCAGATTTTGTTCCTTAAAAAATACGGGTCAAACCCTGGATTTGAGTTGTAAATTACATGTAGGCACACTTGCTACAAATAATTACAAATGTTAAAAATGTTCCCCATTACTTTGAAGACATTTTCGAGAGTTTTTTATAACTCTTTTTTGTAAATTATTCTAACTTCTAACAAAAAAAAAAGTGAATAATGAGGCTGTCGCTTTTCAGGATATTCTTGCAGATATGCTTCACTGCCGCGCACAAAATTTTTTTAGTATATAAAATAAAAACACAACATTTCCCGACATCTTTCCTTTTTGTAATCCATAATAGGGTTTTTAAGTTTAAGACACTGTGAGTTTTGTAAGTGTTACAAAATTATTCAATAGATTTTGGTACCTGAAAGTTCAGGTCTTATGGAGACTTAGTTCATCATTTCTATGGTAACACTTATGTCTGAGTAACGTGTCATTATTTTATATATTCAAAATTTTTGCACTGTTATGTTTGTTTTTACTGCAAGTGTGATATATCATTTCATTTAGGAAATCAAAGGCTTTCCAAAAATGCAATAAAAAATTAAGACTCGGAATTAAAAAATGAAATTGATGGTGGTTCCCAAATTCAGAAACGTTGTATTTAAAATCTAATGATGCCATCTCATAAAGGAACAAAAGTCCCCATGAGGAAACGAAATTTACTTTAAAAAATCTCTTCAACAAATAGTTTAAAAAAGCCATTTGTTGAAATTTCGTTTTTTTTTCGATTATCTTGGAAAGTAATTGATATTTTCCAAATTTTAAAACGACATTTAACATTTAACAATGCTCGAAAATGCGCAACTTTGCTCCCACTTAAGTAACCTCATATCTTTTACGGTTTTCGAGATCCCAGGAGTAAGCAGCGAATTTCAATCGCTCTATAGTACGTCTGCAAAGGAAAAACGCAACACCGAGTCATAAAAATTATGTAATGTGTATGGTGAGGTTAATGAAGACACATTAAAGGCTTTGATACAATCAAACCGTTGATTAACTATAGAAGAGATTGCTGGCAGTCTAAAAGTATCGAAATCAAGCGCTGGGAATCATTCCAAACAAATTGGATACGTTAGTAAACTTGATGTATGAGTACCACATACATCCAAGGCACTATCTAAACGAGAAGGAAATGGCCCGTTTTTGAAACGTGTGATAATAAATGATAAACGTGTGATAATAGGCGAAAAATTGACCGTCTACAACAATGTCGTCCGTAGAATAACTTGGGCCAAGAATAATGAACCGGCCCAAAACACTCTTTGCCACCCTGCATATTGAGAATGGTGCGCTTTTGACTATGGGTCTATTAGCATTTTTTATTATTTTGCAGGGCGCTATCGCCCCCTGAAATATCTCCATGATGATATGTTACACCTTGTATACACTTTGCCAAACGGCAAACAAATCGTTGGAAAATAAAAGAAAAGATTTTACTCCACGAACTTATTCGTCAATCTAAGAGTTATGTTAGTGCATAACTTCAAAAAGGGACCGTTATGGCCTTTAAAAGCTTATTTATGTAATGAGTACCTGTAAGCTTTTATGATTCGAATCAGTTTATAGCCTAGTGAGCTTGCGAGCGAGCCCACAAATGGATGAGTCGAATAAAACCCCATTACTCGCTTCATGTTTCGGGAAAAAGGCAACATTTTGGAGCCTTTCGTGTCTCATTTCCGTTTTGTCTGTAAATTTCGCAACAATTTCGAGTCCCGTCCCGTCTTGTCGGTAAATATCAAAAGGTTTTTGTTTTGTTCGCTATCTTGAAAACTACGTCGTTTCAGTGACGACGTGCAAAAAAAACTAAAACACCGCTCGTGTTTCGTAACTATGAAGCTTCTAATAGCTAAATAAAACTGGACATTAGAAATTATTAAACTTACAAAAAAAATGCCCAATTTCAATAACAACAACGCGACCGAAAACAAACCAGTTTTTTTATTTTCGTTGAAAAAAAAATGGGCGTTCTCAATTGAGTACGACGATTCAGACCAACTACATCGTGCGGTGTAATTCAAAACAGAAACGTTCAAACACACTCTCTTCTCACACTTTGTGCAACTCCATCGAACCATGGCATGACATATCATGCATCGCAATTGCTTTTCGAGTTTTCAGGAAAATGTCTTACGTTCCAAACCCGAACGTTTTTTTGGCGACGAAGAGGATCTGCGATTTCGAGTGAATTTACTTCGACTTATGTAGATAACGCCTTACCATACAGGCAGGGCCGGCCTGAGCAAGTCCGCCCCCCCTGGGTAAAATCGGCGCCCTGGGCGGAACTTTTAATCACCCACTTACCTCCAAGAAAAATCGCTGATCAGGAAACTCCGCCGCCCTTCCTGCCGCTCTGAACCGTCGCCCAACCTCGTTTCCTCATACGGCCGGTACTGCACACAGGGTGTATGTTTTTTAAGTGTTCCCACTGGTTATGTCGAGAACCGTTTGGTTATTTAGGAGAAAATTTTAGGATATTGATGTGCTACAAAGGAGACGCATTTTAAAGTTTTAATTCAGGTTTTAGAACATGCAGCTTCGTAAGGGGAGGGGGAAACATTAACTTGTCAAATGGAACAATATTTTTTGGCAAAAATCATGCTGAACTCACTGTCACTCTCAACTCCACACGCCGATTTAAGGATAACAGATAGGCAGTCAGATCTTTGTCACCCATCTAAGAATTTTGACTACGAATTAGCTTCGGTGGTTAAATCTGAATCGTTTTAGCTGTTGGTCATCTGCGGTCTATTTTCTATAGACGCCAGATATTTCGTAAATATTTTCTTTAAATTATAATTGCCCTGGTAGATCTCTTCTTCGACCTTTGAAGGCCAATTTAAGCTAATGTCGCTGGGACACCTTGTACCGTGCGTTAAATAAATGGGTCAAGTGGGCTTTGGAATTATTGACAGCTTAGAATATAAAACATCTGAAGAGAGGAACATGCGACTTTGTGCCGATGAGAATTGAAATCGGCGATATTGATCCGTATTTTGTCATTGATAACGAAATCGTATTGATGTTTGGCTTGTGTTTCTTAATTTTTGATCATTTAGTTGTGTTTGTTTAAATATCATAGTTAATGTGGAACTATTTAAACTTTGTGGAACTAAAAACAGGGGAGGGATGCGTTAATGTTGTGAATTATTAGACTTACTTACCAAGTTAGTGTTATTTTGAACAATGGTGAGTTGTGCAGCCTGCGATTGTTCTTTAATGCCAAGAAATAAAATTATGGGAGTCACATTTCATAGGTAAGTACTTAAATATAAATTATGGTGTTATTTGATTAAAGCAACTATACCCGACAAAATGTTTGTTGACAACAAATAAGTGAGGTTAGGACTCGGGACTCGATTAAACCACAGGCGGCGCATATAAAATTCCATAAATAATATTAGATAAGTAGATAATGAAGAACTTGTAGTGCTTTTAGTGTAGGTCAGGTTTTGTACACCTGATCATGTGTGTCATCAGGTGGTACTTCAGTACAAGTTACTTGTCCTTTTGTTTTAACTGTCGATGGGTGGTTTGTCTCTATCTAGTATAACGTAACCCAGAGTGTTATCATCATGGTGGAGT